>NC_135550.1:26174175-26376675 GCF_964340395.1 Glandiceps talaboti | reverse complement strand
CAGTACTATAGAGGTTTTCAGTTGCAGTAACAATGACGGGAATAAACATAACACTCTTTTACTCTCAAGAGGTGGAGGGGTGGGGGGGGGGGGGTGTTTGTGATCATGTACTGCCATGTAAAACATAAACACTTCACATTCTTTGACATGGACTTCATTTTTGCCAACGTATAGGCCAATCATTATTGTGTGTACTGTGTGTACTGCTTCTCACATATGAGTATAGAACTATAGTGACTGAAATGTTTGTTATGTCATAATTCAACATTACTGTACAAGTTATACAATGACAAGTATACTTGTACAATAGACAAAACTGTTCCATTGTCTGTTCTTACTGTATAGGCAGTGCTATTGTTTTGTAATCACTCAATAACAAAGCATGTTACAATGTGTGGAGTCTATTGATAAGTGCTATTGTTGTGCTGTGTAAGTTATAAATAATTGACCGTGATACTATGCAGGCACTATTGACATTTATAGCGTTTTGGACTTGATACAATGCTGCCATGGTCAACACAACCCATTAAAACTATAAATTTGAAGGTTTATTTCTTGTCATAGTCAGTAAAACCAATTTGACAATTTGACATTTACATTTGTGATTCATCACAGCCTATGTATAAGGTAATTGAAAGAATCTCTCCCAGCCCATCTCAGTCTGGCTTTATGTGACCTTGAACAACAATCAATACAGTGGTAGTACAGAGAGGATAGACTGAAAACAAGATAGAAGGACAGTGGATTCATCAGTGAAATTTTTTATAAACCTGACAACCTGTTTTGCCCTGTTGAGAACAGTCAACCATAATCAAATTTTCCCATTTCAATATGAGATTGTACTCTGTAATATAACAACATTACAACTGATATGACCCAGGCATGGAGATATTTATGTGATGGCAATCAGTGTTTGTCTATTAGTTCATTCATGGTTCAACCAGCATGAAGTTTAGATCAAAGGTCACTGGACAGTAATTTGTTACCATGGTAGATGAGGTCAGTAGAGGATGCATGGGGCAATCATTTGTTTATTGTTACTTGTAGGAAAATTTACTGTATACAGTTTGGTTAGGGCATGGATCTATTAGGGGAGACTTAAAGATTCATTGGAGTGAACGCTTTAATTACATTATGTTAGAGTAGAAACAATGGTGGATCTATCAGTCTTAACAGTTGTATCGCCAGAATTATCTAAATACTTTAGAAATAGCAAAGTGTAAACCAGGCAGAATATCAACAATAGGTCATTATGTACTGAGATTTGGTTAGTACTACTATGGTAAAACTTTTCATGAAGTACATAAATTTGTAAGTTGAAATATGATATTTATTGGGTTTAATCATAGACATATGGGTTGAATAGTTGTGCTATTTTACCTCTGTGCCAAGCTTAGGTATTTTATGCTATGTTTTACTTAACAATTGGTTATATAGTTAGGTGTCCTTACTTAAGGTGTATCCTTAAAATCATTTCACAATTTGGTTTTCATTGGACTTATTCCACAATCAAAAGTCTCATCATTCAGTATGGCATTCTATTTATACAATGTATTGAGGTGTTATTGAGATGACCCTCAGTGTCTGCCAAAGTTTGTATCCTAGGTGATTGGCCTTGAAATGTGAATATATAGATGTATAGTATATAATAAAGAATACTTCTTGGTCCCAGTCTGTGTATAAATATGGCTAGTGTAACTTTAGGCTATTATGTACTGGTAAGTCATAAAACTAGTAAGTATGTACCAGATGTTATGATAGTGTGTCAGCTGGTACTACTACATTTGTAGATGGTATTATAGATGGTGACCTTAGGTCATAGGATGATGACTATTTTTTGACACTTTGACATTTCCTGGTACGTGTATCTATGTTTTGTCAGAGCACTTGGGCATGTTTATATGTACTTCATAAGACCTTGTCTTTGTAAAACTCAATTGTCAAAAATGTCATCAGTTTGCCTTCAGATTTTGATTTTTTTATGTGGTGTATGCTGACCTTATGAAGGATTTAAGGCTTTGAACACTTAGTAAGAGTTATCATAAATATGATACACCTGGATCTGCCTGTAGGGGGCAGTATTGCATTCACAAAGCACATATACAGTACATGCAGTAGTGATCGTCATTTTAGTGTATCCATATGCAAATTAGAATTCCACATCTGTGACAGTCATAGAACAATAACTATATTTTGTTTTTTGTAAATTTTTACTGACAGTTTGTTCTGAACATCAATATGGTTTCATTGCATATTTTGTCATCTGAAATATTTCAGAATATGTTTTTTTTTGATGATAACCATTAACATATGTTTTATGCTACATTTTGATATGAATGTGGTGTGTGTACATGGCAAATTAAACCTGTTGAAACATATTGGTGGTCTTTTCATTCAACACCGCGTGATAAAAAGCATTTAAATATAGGTACCGTTCTATGCAAATTAGTTGTAAATAACAGATGATATATGTCATAGCACACAAGCTGCTTTCCACACTCTTGTATGTGTATACGTTGACAGTTTGCTACCAGTTTTTGGTGTAATTTACATAACTGACGATGTGATGGTGTAAAAATAAACTACCATCATGTTCCGAAAATACTTTGATGAATTTAGACCATTCAGCAAACAGAATCCTAAAACACAAGAGGAAGCTGAAAAACGATCTGAAGCCGAAGGGTAATATAACCTTTTTAGATTTTTCAGTTAATGATTTAGTGGTATCACTTTTCATTTTTCATACAGATTTGTCGTCTGTACAACCTCAGTCATTGTGTAATAACAGTATGAAATGTCATATGGTGGTTGGAGTTCTTGGATTTTTTGAATGTATTGTCATGTTGCCTTATAGTCAATTTATTTATATTCAAGGTCATATCTATTTGTTTGTATGAATGGTATTTATCTAAAATGTCATAATATTATTGTGATGTCATCAAGAAAGAATGTTACCTCATAAATCATACAGACATTATAATGTCCAATAAATGATAAAGTGTAGGGTGATATTCTGTCTTTATAGTTGGTATGTGTGTCTCTCTGTGAGTTCACGTGGGAGGTATCAAGTGAAGTGCCATATGTGAGGAAACATAGTTGTATTACAGCCACTATGTATACTATAGAGCATCAAATGTAGACTGCTGTTTACATTGGCAATCTAATCTTGCCAGCCTGTCTGTCTGTCTGTCTGTCTCTGTCTGTCTGTCTGTCTGTCTGCCTTTATACCTTCCAAGTTGATACAAACAAATCATTGATAATAACAATAATAGTAATGTTATAATATAATAATTAATATAATGCAAACAATTATAACAATTGGTTGCCATAAAACCACTGTCATCTGTACATGGCACAATCCAACATTATGGTCTGGCTTGTGAGGATAATAATCTAAATATTTTTTTTTCAACGTTAAAAACCATCATTTTTTGCCAGAACAAGACAGAGAGCACCCAGAATCTGATTAAAATGTTAATGTGATTACAATATTCTTTTTCAATGTATATTTTATTTGACAGATTTGTACAAACAGAAGCAGTAGCACAACAATGGGAATCCCAGGGTATACACAACCCCCAAGAAGTCCTAGAGGTGAGATTTAGAGGGGATACATGTACAATAGTTGTAACTTTTTACCATGACACTAAAAGGTCAAGGGTGAATCTTTGTTAGTTTTTGGCATTGACCGGTTATTGTATTAATGGACTCAAAATTGATATCATAATGGCATGTGTAGGAAGTAACCAAAGATATTTTTACATGGTGATATGACACTTGCAGAAATTACCAAAAAAATGTACAAATTTTGCTGATGTTTAGATACTGAAGATACATAGCTTTCCTTTGTATTAAAGTAACTTGTTTCATCCATAATGTTTAGTGAACCCTAGCAATATAGCATGCTGTAACACATTGAATAGATATTGAATAGATTACAACAAACTTTAGTGTTATCGTAATAATAATTTATGAATTTTTGTATTTTTATTTTTAGATTGAATTTCATTAAAAATGTTCTTTTGGGATAAATCAACACTTTATTTTCAAGAGTCTATGCTATCACAAAGGATTAGGTCATTACTTTTTGTGTGCTATAATTATGCTAATGAGAATGGGTCGAGAGGTCACTTAAATATGATCAAGAGGTCACTCTATAAATATGTTAATGAGGTAATGGGTCAAGAGGTCACACTATGAATGTGCCAATGATTTAAATTTAGTGCTTAAAGAATGTATTAGTCATTATGTTTTCTTTCCACCACCAGGCTATCGAGGTAGACATGGAATCTGGCAAGATTAATATACAGGACTTATCTACAGCATTAGAACATGTCCTACTAACTACTGGTGACGATAACGGTGTTTACCAAGCAGCATTGACAACCTATCAAACTGAATTGAAACATCTCAAATCTCAACTTGATAATGTTAGTGGAGAAAGGGAAAAATTGAAACAGGATCTGGTTGAAGCTAATTTAAGAAATGCCACACTGGTACAGGAAGTTGATGATAGACATGCTAACATAGAAAAGAACATGGAAACCAGATTAATGTATGTATTATAGTTACAGTGTTTTATTACATAAAATATCAGATATAGAAATATTAAATAAGGGTTTATTGTGATACTCATTGATGTGAGTTGGAGTGAATGCATGCTTTATAGTATTGCGTGGAATATAATTTATTCCATTTCCAATGTATAAATTAACATTTCATATTGACAACTGTAATAAGATATTGCATGCACACCATGTCTGTTTCCTGTATAGAGTTCAACAGTTTTTTCCTAGTACAAGAATGAAAACAGGATTTCTCTAAAATGTTGCCTAACTAGGGAATAGTTAGACTTAGAGAGCTAGTGCTTTGAAAATATTTACATGTAGATGTATGTATAATTTATGTACACACCGATAAAGACCTAATATGTGCTATGTACAAATGTATGTATGGCGAGCAGATTGTACAGTGTATGACTATCAATTATATGAACAGCTGGACTCATCATGTACTTTATCGGACCACAAGATTATTGGATAAACAGAAAATATTATCCTGTATTATTTGTATATCCATTGTATATTTTCCTAAACTTTGTGCTTTATTAAGTTATAGTGCAAGATGAAACTAGTGACTAAACCCAAAGCCATATCACCGTGTAGATTCATGTTCTTGAATTCAGCACATTTCAAGTTGAAACATAGTGTGCTAGGTTGTAATACTGGAAATATATAAATTGCACAGCTGTTAATGTGATTTTTTTTACAAAGCATCAGTATTGCCGGGATACATAATTCTATGTATAATCATTACATTTGTTATTTCTTAAACTCTCATTTGACGAGGAAATTTTATGATTTTCACAGAGAAGCAGAGAAGAAACACCAAGACAAAGTCAACACTCTCCAAATAGATCTAGACAGAGAGAGAGAAATGTTGTCGTTACAAGCTAGTAAACAAAAACAACAACTAGAAGAAATCATAGAACAATTACGAAGTGAGGAGGCATTACTAAAAGAGAAACTAACATTAGCACAGAAGGAAAACAGTCGATTAGAAAGGGAAGTAGTGGAAACAGCTGAACAGTTAGATGAATATGAGAAAACTAACCAGAAATTACAACGAGATTTAGAGGATTATAATGAACTACAACAAAGGGTAAGTGACAAAAACTGTATTTGTAGAATATAAGTTATCGATAGAAAGAAAATAAATGCATATACCCGGTACCATTTACTTGTAAGGACTTTAGTTTTCCAATTTACATCTTGTATGTAAAATTCGTTTGTCACACATTGTGTATTTTTTACATGTCTTCCTACCTGGTGAACATATTTATCCTTTAATAGTCATATCTACAATTCATAAATATCATTGTCTCACTTGTACATCAATTCAGAGATAGAAATACATGATATTTTGTCTGGAATGGTAGTATTTCCATACACTTTGATAATAATTCATGAGATCCATGAGATCATGACAGTGGGACTGTAGCATTCATCACTTTTGGCTTTATGCATTCAACTTTTTGCTGTCGCAAAGTACATTGATTTGATGTTAAAAAGAACCCCACCAAATACCATCATACTGGTAGATGTTTTACACAAACAATTTCTTGTTGGTAATTCTAGACAGAAGGTTTATAATTTCACGTTCAATCACTGATTTTATTGGAGAAATTTACCTCTACTTTTCAAAAGTATAAGACCTTCTTCTTGCAGCATGCACCATTGTATGTGTCTGAGAAAGTTTAGTTGTAAAATGTAGGAATTCAAATCAAGAGGGTGAGATATTCATAGTACACGTCTGTTAATATATCACTCCCTTGACTAACTTAATGTACATTTCATACTAAAATACTCATCATCATTATCTCCTGTGCCATCTTCCTTCCCACAATACATCTGAATACAGTTAGCTGAGATGGAAGCCCAGGAGGACCATATCAATGAGAAACATGTTCAGTTTTATCAACAGAATTTAAAGGAATATCAGGAACAGAATAGAGTAAGTTAACAAAGGTGTCAATAAATGTGTATGTGACAAATAACCATTGTCATTGTTTTTGAAATTGCATGTTTTTTTGTTGTAGTTTTCTGATAGTTTTCTTTGTGTCGCTATTTTGTCCTAGCTGTGTTATCTTTGTGTTCATACTGTGTTAGCTTTAAGTTATACTAATTCTGTATTAGCAATGTTCACTGTTTGGACATTTGGTTGTTCTTTCTAGCTGTGTTGTTTGTTGCAATTGACATCCTGTTATAATGTTTTTGTATTAATTCTGACATAGTTGTGTTATTTGTTTATTTGTGGCCTGATATTTGTTGTCATAATAATCCTGTTTTAGTTATTTTATTGTTAAAAGTTGTAAAGTGTATGTAGAGGTAGTAGTGCTTGTATTAATAATTCATAGAAAACCTTTATGGGATAGTACATGTAGAGCCTCTGTAGGTATAACTTGCCACTATCTTATTAATAAATTTACCTTTACTTGAAAATTGTTTGATAACTCTGATTAGTTGTTACCTCTCTACTAATAATTGGATGCATGATACTAAGTACAACTAACTTGATGTCTGTGTGTAAACAACCATAAAAGAGGTACAGACAATTTGCTTGTTTGTCAACAAGCCCAGAAGACTTGTTTGTCCCTTTACTCAATCTCAAATTGTCCCTAGTCTTTCTAGTCTTCCTAATTTTCAAATTACAATGTAAGTTTTTGTTAATCTACTGAACAAGAAATGAGAACTGTGGTACTTCCAATCTCATATCTTATTCTATTCTGACAATATAAAATGTATTTTGTAAGTTTCTCAGTAGGCTTTATTTGATTCCACCAGGGTGTGAATATATTTATATATAAATGTTTCCTTATTTCTGTGATGTTCATTCACATACATGTAATTGAAGGAAACGTTTAGTTTATCATATTTTCTTTTCTATATACTTCTAATATTATTTACACGTGTTTTTGTATAGTATCTTAGAGACGAAAACGATGAACTACTTCAACAGATTCAACTACTTCAACAGCAACTATCAGAACGTAAGCTTCGTAGGAGAGGTAGCCGTTCACGTGATCTTAACCAACCCAACAGGAATGGATCAGTGTTGTCAGATTATGCCAAACCAGTTGTTATCAGGAGAAGAGATACAATGTCATCATCAGGTGAGGCATAGCATTGTTATATATGTAGTTGTTTGTAAAAACATTGTGCATTAATAGAAAGATCTTGACATATTCAGCGCATGTAAAACCACAGTATCAGTCTGTTTGGTAAGAACACTTACTTGTGTATTCTTTGAATTTGTCTTTGATTCAATACAAAACATTTCTATGTGAATATTATACAAATAAAACAAATTTGACAAAATTCATTTGTCCAATAACTACTGCTACATATAACTATATGTTCCTATGTCAACGGCAGAACCAATGATGTCATGTTGAGTTTACTTTTTATCCTATTTCAGAAGATCAATCAGAAGGAGACGATGCCTCAGCTATTAGTTCTGGTAAGAGGAAACAGCCTCCACTTGCTTTAACTGTGAGGCCAGGTGGGGATGGGGGGTCTGCAGAAGATGAAGATCATAGCAACAAACAGCAGGATGACTGTAAGTTGGGCTACTATTGGCCAATTCAGATAGTAGTTGCACCCGCTGTATACCACCAGGTACTTGGCATGTTATGGTAAACACCTCCTTGCCCCTCCCCCTTGGCTTAAAAGTTGTTGCATGTGAAATAGTCTCTCGTTGTGTTGTTGTGTTGCTTATGATTAGTATCTTAGGTGTAGTATTAAGTGGTTGTAAACAATCAATGTGATGATAATTGTAGCATCTGGTAAGTGTAGTCAGTAGCTAGATTGGTAAGTGTGTAAGTGTTCAGTAAGTGTAAGCAATTGCTGATATTGTACATATAGTATTTGGTAAGTGTAGTCAGTAGCGAGATTGGTAAGTGTAGTGTTTAGTAAGTGTAAAGTAATTGCTAAGATGGTAATTGTAACATTTGGTAAGTGTTGCTTTAAATAACAGTTGCTCTATTGGTAAGTGTTGCTTTCAGTTATTGTAGACAGTTGTAGATATGTAATTTTTATGTTGTTGTAGATTAGTGTTGTCGTCTGAGTTTAAGAAATGAATTTTTCTGATTTTATCTAATGTTCAAAGCCACAAATGAATTGCTTTGTTTAATTTGATGATCAAACTATTTAATACTTCAGTAGCCAAACATGCCGAAGAGATTGCACAGTTAAAGAGAGCACACAGTGAAGAGATTAACGAAATGAGACATAACATAGAAAGAGAACGTAAAGACATAGAACAGGCTTACAAGATGGAAATAACGGACTTAGAAGATAGCATACAATTAGAGAAAGAATCCTTTATGAAGCAGAAAGACAGCTGGATAGCAAGCCTGGAAGAAAAAGAAAAATTTGCCAAAGAAGAAAAAGATGACAGGGAAAGAAAATTTAGGAAAGAAATATTACACATGAGAGAAGAATTTGATAGAGAGAAAATGGAACTGTTGCAGAAATTTGCAAGGGAGAAGTCAGACCTACGGGATAAATTAGAAGCTGAGTACAATGATGATCTGGATTTGAAAATCAAAGATGTTAAAGAAAAACTTCTCAGAGATAAAGCAGAGCTGGAAGATCGATATACTAGAGAAAAACTTGACATTGGTCAAGGCTATGCCAAGGACAAAACACAGACAGAGATTGAATTCAAACGAGCAAAATCTAATCTTGAACTTCAGTACACCGAAGAGAAGTCACAGCTGGTACAGCAACATGAACAAGAAAAAGCAGAGTTAGAACGTATGTATAAGAAACAAGTAGCAGAACTAGAACAGATATTTGTAGAAGGTGAAGCAGGCTTGAAGGGACAACTTAGAGCTGACTTTAATGAACTTCTAGAAAAACACAAACAAGAACTTGAAGCTTCATTTGGAAAGGAGAAGTATGAGATACAGGCAGCATTTGATAGAGAAAAAGAAGAACTAGAGAGAGAACTAGATATGGAGAAGGCAGGATGGTCAAAGAACAACCAAGAAGACAGGAAAAATATTGAAGAGAAACTGAGGAAAGAATATGAGATGGAAAAGAGAAGTTTGGAAAAGAAACTCTCTCAGAAAATTAAGGTAGGTCAGAACTTATCTTAAAATTCATTTACTAAACTAAACAATTGTTATCTGGATATGATACAATTGATGCACAAAAACGGAACAACCACAAACAGTTAGCATGAATAAAAACAGTTCCATTGATTTAAATCTTGTAAGCTGTACTTATCCATAAACACTTCATGCAATAAACAGTGATTTTAGTTCTTTTTGAATGCAGAAAGTAATCTACCATTGGTCTATTAAAACACTATCTGTGAAATGTAACTCCTATACATGCATATCTATATCTACTGATGGATACTAAGACAAGACTGGTAGACAGACAGATTGACAGACAGATGGATGGATGGATGGATAGATGGATGGCACACAGAAAGAAAGACAGACAGACGCAGGGAGAGGCAGACACAGACAGACAGACAGACAGATAGACAGACAGACAGACAGACATACAGACAGACAGACAGAGAGACAGTGTTTAGTATACCTAGCTTTAATTAGATTCTACTCTGAAAATACTTTAATCACACTCATTTGATGAATTTCTTTCTTTTTACAAACTTCTCTTTCCCACAGCGGGAAACAGAAGATGCCTTTGTGGACCAAGTTGAAAGAATAAAAGAAGCACATGAAGAAGATAAAGAAGATATGAAAAAAGAAAATCAGAGCTTGCAAGATAAACTAAATCAAGTAAGTAATTCAATGATTATATCACTGTATTAGGAAGCCAACAGAAATATTCTTATGTCCGAATATGAAATTACAGTATGCTGAAGTAGTTTGACCCATGTTGTTGCAAGGTGGACTTGCTAGAAAGCTCAATGGGTTGTATCGTCTATTACATATCTCACATTATGAAAATATTCAGAACTACACATAACATATAATATATGCCCTATCTCAGACATCATTTTGAAGTTGTGGCTATTCTGAAATTGGAGATATGTATTGGACAATCATCAAGATGTGTTTGTCACTATAACACATCACATGTCATACTGTCAATGCTGGTTATAATGCCATGTCATCAATAGTTGCCAAGTCAACATAGTTATTGCCAAAAACAGGCTGTAACAATGTATGCATCACTGGAATAGCATGTATGATGGATAGTAGTATTCTAGTCAAAGAACAGCAATGCAATTAATTTTAGGGATAATGATGTAAATGATAAAGCCAAAATCTGTATATTGTATGTGTGTAAGTGACAGAATGTTGGTGAATATTAAAAAACAAGGCATTTATTTATTTTACATGTATATTATTTTATCAGACACTGTTGAAAGTTGAGCAGTCTGAGAAACGTCTTAAAGCAATGGAGGTTGAACGAGAAGACACTGTGAGTATGATGAAGACACAGACTGTACAGGCAGCACAACAAAGAAGTACATTTGATAAGGTAGGTGTAAACTTTATGGTGGACACTATCTACTACCTGGTAGCAAGTCTCAGGGAGACAACACATTATAAGTACAGCCACTTCACTATTCAAAGGCTAATATGTCTTCAGTGGGGATGAAAATGTACATTAATAGTGTAAATTTCACAATAATATGGGCTGAATTAGTGCCGTACAGTTTCTAGAATGCAATTGTATTTTACATATACAGCAGACTAAATTATTATTTTCCAAATTTTAAAAATTTATTGATGTTGACACATAGCAAAAAGATAATTTTTATGAAAGTTTGGATTGTGTCTCAGTAATTGCTGCCAAAACACAATTAAGTGACAGACAAAATAAATGTATGTATAGCTCATGGTATATTTCACCTCTTTACAGCAGGGAAATGAGTACTTCACTAGTCCACCAAGCACTTCTCCTGAAATTCATAGAAAATTACGACATAGAGAGAACCTGCTCATTAATAGGGTATTTTGTAATAACTTGTAATATCATATTTAGGATACATGTATAATATAATTTAGCTTTAATACAACATTCCTTCTACCTGTATTTCTATTGGGTTATCATTGGGAATATCAATGTTAAAAAGGAAACCATGGAAATGCCAAACATGAAGTTCCTTTGTTACAACTGCAAATTTGATGATCACTGAAAACATGTGAGCATAGCTGCACTCATAGTGTTTAGAGTTAGTACCTTATTTGTCAGTTTTAGCTCTACTACTGGTAGAGTAAATTGTGGCATGGGGATAACAGTCAACACTTTGCCTACTAGTACTAGGTGGGGGTGCACCTGGGGTATCCAGTTGGGAAATTGTTCAAGACAATCAGTTTTGGTCTGATTTGTGTATGGAAATTCTGTGTAACAATTAGGAAAATTGGCTAAATTTTAGCCCCAGTGAAAATAAATGTTGCATGTCTTTTAGTTTGAACTGAATAGGTTATGCGGAGGGGGTCTATGGTTATATAATATGTACCGGTACCATTTGTACAGTAAATTATGTGGATAGGAGTAATATGAAAACTAACAAAAGTTGTGTTTGATAGAATTTTCGATACAATTTATGATACCATACTTGTATACAATATTTTTCACTTCTGAATATTTACAAGATTGAATGATAAAATCTTGACATAGTGATATTAGGGTCAATTTCTACAAGGATTTACTCATGACATATACTTGCCATTCCATCCCCAACCTATTCCACCACATCTCCAACCCACCCCCGCTACATCACACCCACCCACCAATCCCACCAAAAGGCTAAACTCCAACCCACCTCTGTTTTCATTTAGGGTACACTATGATAGAAAAATCATCTCAAATTGAAACTCCGTTGAGGAAGAAACTGTAATATTCATACAATTTTGAACAAAGGAACTATGTTGTGCATTTGTCTGTTTAATTCTGTCTATGTTACATACAATGTTATCACATAGTCACTGCATGTCAGCTTGTAAAACATACTGCAGCACCATAGAAAAACACATTGTATTGTATAAACCACATTTGCCAATGGTTATCCAGTTTACAAATGCAATGAAAGACATTGCAGCAGTCCTTTTTGATCTTATGCATTGAATATAGTGTTCATGCTTAATAATACTGTTTTATATCTGTGGTACAGAACTGCCACTTTGTTTTACAACATTTTACCAAATACTGGTACTATCATTGCCACAACTTGTAACAGCCTGCAATACATACCATCTAACAACCACTGTTTAATTTCTGACAGTTACCATGGGTTTACATTTCATTGAAGATTCATATTTGAGATTTAGGAATGTTTCTTGTAAATAAAAATGAAAGACAAACATCATGTATGCATGTATGAGTGGTATATATGTATATGTATTTCAAAATTAAAACTGATGAGATGCAGTCATTACCAAACAGCATTTATTCAAACACACTGCCATATTAATGCTAGAGGCACTATAGGAAATGATAGACAAGACAGATTGTATGGATTTATAGGCTGTATATTTTGTTGAATTCACTTTTAACGTATTCAGCAAATGTGGTTGACTCAGTGCATGTAAAGCCAGCTGAGTTCTAAGGTTTATACACATATACTCAGTGTTGGTTGGGTTCAAGTTTCTTCACTATTAAATCAAAAGTTGAAATTTGGACCAAACTGTAAGTGTTGAAACCTTGAACTCGGTACTGTTACTGTCTTTGCATGCAAGTATATCAAGAAACTTGAACAATAATGTAACTAAGGCACAGATACAGTAAATAGCATTGATAGTCTTAATTGAAAATTGCATGCAAACTGTATGCTATATGTATTAAAAAAATCTCTTATCTTTTGATCATGTAACATTTACTTTCAGCCTGTCTTTTGATGAAGTACTTCTGTAAGAGGGGAAAGGTTCCATTCACAGTTTAACAGATTTCTGTGACATTGAGTGGACATTAGTAATGAAATGTTTGTTCACATTTTAGTAACTGTAACCCTTTTAGGGTACCTGATACAGTAAACAAGTGGAATGATCCGTTAGTTTGAGGTTCCATCCACATTGATATTATGTTAACATATCGGTATATGGTAGAATATAACAGGTTTGGGACACGTGTATAAAAGTGTCCACTGAAGATGATACAAATCAGGTTTATGCTAGGGAGTCTAACCTTAACCCGACCCTAAACCTAACTCCCTATCTTGTTCAATATGAATGTGTATCTACTGTACAGTCAGTCTTTTGTTTTTTCATTCTTACCAAACAGTCTGAATAGAATGTATGTGAACTTTGTACATCTTCACTTAACATGAAAGCCTGGAGGGTCTATGCTTCAAGACTGGCCTGTCCTTAGGAATGTAGTCTTTACCATGTTGTCAAAATTCCTTTGACTTTCTGACTAATTTCACAACTCAGTGTTGTTACAAAAAATGTAATTATTGTTGTTTGTGTCAAGCTCATACAGTTCTTCCACAGTATTAAAATGAGTAGAAAATTTGCTTCACTTTCCGACTAGTTTTGCACCTCAGTGTTGTTACTTATTGCTAATTGTATATAAAAACTCTCCATACATAGTATACCTATCAAGAGGTAGTATACTATGTATTAATGTAAAGTAGCTTGGACTCCAATAATGAATTGTAGAAATGTGACAATTGACAAATATTTCCTGTGTATACATACAGTTCTTACCATTCTTCAAGTCAGAGCAACCATCCAGTCAAGCCAGTGATCAGAATGTTGAATCTACAGTAAGTTGACAAGTATCAGTAATGTCCAATGTGGTGATAAAATATGACAGTGTGCAAAGTAGTCTAGTAGTAGTACACCGTAGTTGATAGATGCTTAGAGTTGGTTTTAGTATGGCAGTTAAACAAACAATCATGTGTTATGTCATTAGCTCATTGCCAGTTTAAATGAGTCACCAACTCATGTACACCTACCAAATCATATCATGTCATGTAATTTCTGAGTAAAATTGTCTTAAAAGTCATGTTAGTGGGTAGTTTAAAATGAATCCTATATAAAACACAACAAAGTTTGAATTTTGATTTTGAGATAAAATCCAACAAAACCATTTATTATTCATTAAATGCCACCACTTTGTAGCTAGCTGTTAATATCACCCACCTAACCCAACCAAGTAGACCCCAAAAACTAGTAAAAAAGCCAGTATTAATAATTACCCCAACACCAATAAAATAAAATCACTAAGAAATCTGTTATGCTGCCTGTGTAATAATGTATTAAACACAATATACCTTTGCAATGCCTGTCTGTAGTTAATATCCTCCTTTCCTTTCCTTTATCTTCCATATGTTCATACATAACTAAATGTTTTCCCATTCTATTCTGTACTAACAACCGTTGCATAATCTATACACTCATTTCTCTAAGGCTGCCTATGAAGAACTGGAAAGCCAAAAAAGTTTGTTAGAATTAAAAGTACGAGCTTTGGAACAGAAACTGAAGACTCGTTCTCAGCCTGAAGGAATTGGTAAAGGTGTTCAGGCAACTGCTAGCATGACAACAAAAATCACTCAAACTGCAGAGGAGAGAAGAAATAACAGCACACAAACAGAGAGAAATGTACAATCTCGTGCACAGCAAACTTTGATGGAAGGTGTGAGGCCAGAAAGCAAGACTAAATCAACTCAAATATACAGCAAAGACACTTATTCAAAAGGTGTACAGTTTCCAGAAGCTGAAGGAAAGGGATGGTTTCATTGGTTGATGAAAAAAGAAGAAAAGATTGCAAACCAAGCTGTCCAAGCTACTGTAACATCTCAGAACAAAAGTGTGCAGGCTGTTGATGATGTCATCAAAACACGTGTTATCGCAACTCAGACTATACAGTTAGAACAAAGTGTGATCAAGAAGGCAGTGACAACACAAACTGAGTACAAAACAGTCAATGAATGTGTTCAAACTACTAGAGACTTGATAAAGAGTGTGAATGAAATAGTGCAAACTGATAAAGACTTGATAGAGGGTGTAGATAAAACTGTACAAACTGATAAGGACTTGATACAGTCACTGGTTGCAGAGTCTGTTCATACAACTACCAAAGCACTCACAGAGGTTGGCTAATACTGTATACTTTCAACTCAAATTTGTTTACTCTTGGTGATTCATTTTTCACATTTTCAGTTGATGGCTTGCTTACTTGCAATGTATAAGCTTAAAAACTTTTGAACGCTATTCCTGGGAAAGGTTTTATCTTCCCTTTAGGATAGGATTAGCATGTTTTAAAAAGGTCAAAGGTCAAAGAAAGTGTGAGTTTGAAAAGGTGATCAGCGCTCTGCTCTCTCTTGGGGAAAAAGTTAGCTAGTTGTATCAGTGGTGATGGGTATAGTTTGGCAAATGCTGAAAACTAACTGTACTTGCTTACTGCTGGCATATAGGCACTCAAATGCTCCACTAGTTAGCAGTAAGCAAATAAAGCATGGGAAGGATAAATTATTGCAAAGAAATTGTTTTCTAATTTTTACATTTCATTTTATGTTTCAGGCCAAGGTAGAGATGTTAGAAGAGGAAAGGGCAGCTCTTAAAAGAGATTTGAAAAGTGTCAATCAGAAGGTTAGTTGAATGTTATAGATTGGTCCATAGACCCTTTGGTGTAGGGTTTAAGATTGGTGATATGTGAAGTCATGATGTAGTTTAGACATTGCTGGCTGTGGAGTTTGTAAATATCCACATTTTGTACAGTATCTCAAGAACTATACCACATAGACATTTCTCAAACATATTATTATCAGTGTTGACTTTTCACTTTTGAATGTATTTCTTGATTTTGTCCTGTTAGAGAGAATTTCAAGCTACTTCTACAATATCATAGACACTTCAACACTGTGTATATTACACTTAGAAGGTGTGTGTTGTGTATATGCAGGGTGTACTTTCTATTCGTCTTGAGTTAAAGTTAGACTCTCAATGTCAAAATTTAATATTTACTGAGCAACTATTCAGAGTTTGTGGAAGTGAAATGAAAAACAGTTGCAATATTTAAATGACCAGTACAGGATGTTGTATGCTTACATTCTTTCTTTTTTTTTAGTGTCACATGTAATTACTGTACGTTGAACTTGGTGCATATATCATTGAAGGGGTCTGTTAGATATACTATACAATGTAATATGTTAGGACAGTATCTTCTTAGATTTCAACCAATCTGACAAAACTAAAAAAAGTGTTAAAGATGGAACTGTGTCTTCAACAAAGGTTTGTTAAGATATTATGTTTTAGATGTCTGATTTTTGTTCTTTTATTAGTTGCTTGAAACCAGAACAGCAGTTTCCTTAGCACAGTCTCAACATATGAGGGAAATACAGAGACTTCGAGAACAGAAGAGTGAAATTACTGAAAAAGAACTGTTGACCTTGAATAGCAAGTTAAGTGAGAGAGAAAGTCGACTGAGAGAACTGGAGAAAACCATCTCAGAGAAAGAGGAGGACATCAATGGAGTGCTGAATCGTGTCAAAGTTCAATATGATGCAAAGATGAAGAGCTTGAAGGAAGAGAGAGCTGAGCTGGATAAGAAACACCGGACAGCTAGGGGGCTTTTAGATGATAATGTCATCCGATTGAAAGAACAGGTATGTAATTTTCATAGTTTGTGTTCATTATAATGTTATCAGTCATAGAAAAAGATATGGTAATCCCTTCATAAGCATCATTACATTGATATATAAAATATGGACAATTCAATTTTCTGATAAGTCTTTATTTAATGTAATCAGTTTTTGACCAAAAATTTGACAGCAATTTAAGGATAATAATTAGTTATATTAGTTCCAGTGATGTGCCAAAAAGTTGCAGAAAATTATAATTTTATTTAAAATTTTGGTGGGAAAATGTACATGCAGAACATTCATGCTAAACACTGGTATATTTGAACCAGACATTTAGTATCAGTATATCACTAAAACATTATGTTTATGATTGCAGACAAACACATGTTGACATTTGCCAAAAAATTACCAGAAAAAAGAAGATATTTTGTGTGAATAATTTTTGGTTAGATAATTTCTACAGAAGATTAAATAAGTTCTGAGATCATTAAAGATAATAAATTTGTTCATCATTGCAGTTTCTGTGAAATGCATATATTGATTACAGATATCATTACGTTGTCTGTTCACAGCATTACTAAATTCAATAACAACTGTATCATTTCATTCATAGTACAACAAGTCTGCCAAGCGTGATATGCTGTTAAAGGAACTATACATAGAAAATGCTGAGTTAATGAAAGCCCTGGCAGAGACAGAGGAAAGAGAGAAGACAGCTGAGAGAGCTGTGTACCAATTAGCTGATAAAAATAAAGCCCTGACCAGAGTACTGAGGAAAGTCTGCCCTGCAGCACTGTAGATGGTAGTAAGAAGAGACCTTGACCGCGATAGCATACTAAAACAAAAGGCTTCTTTATGACACTGTAGAGGGCAGTAAAACAAAGCTCTGACTTGAACAGTGAGGAAGTCTTCTTCATGACACTAAAGGGCAGTACACCAAAGCTCAGAAGAAAGTCTTCCTTCCTTGTTGCACTGGAGAGGGCAGTATTCTAGCCAGCTGATAAAAAACTTTAATAGTGTGTTATTACAAAAGTACCATATAATTTCATTTCGTTAATTGTAAATCAGTTTCACATGTTATTAGTAGAAATAGTCTTCACATATATGGTTTAGGTGGCTGAGTACCTTGCTGTAGACAATCCTGAAATTTAATAATATAGTATACTTTCATTGGTGTGAGAATTGTCAAATATTCACCTTGATGTACAGTGATATTTGTTAGTGTTTGATACAACAACAATGAGGAGTTACACCAAAATTGTAAAGTCAGCAGGCTGACAGATGTAATAGGAATAGATAAAGTGCCTTAATATCCGTAGAGAGTTCTATCATGCACCATTGGGATCATTCCACTGTGCAGAAAGATCTATCAATGTTCCCGCTCAGTGCAATGTATTATCTGTGGTAGTGATTCACTGTGGAATGAACTCTGTGGTGCATGACGGGATGTAATACATCAGTACATAGCTTATTGTTCCCGTCCAAATGCACTGTTTTATACACCTTGACAGCACTACGCACTAGCTGACTGACACGAAGTCATTTGATTCCAATGTTGATGAAAGCAATACATATATCAAAGCTTTAATGTATAGAGTTTGTATAAATGAATGTCAGGCATTACAACAAACAATATATCTGTGTATTTTATTGAAGAATCATTTTTTTTACTGAAATTTAAATTGGAAAATGCCAACAAGAAAAGAGGAATGTTAGTTCCTAGCAATCAATATCGTGTGATTTTATGATTCATATTATGAAGACAGGAAAGAAGAGTGATCATCATGTCAGCATAATTGTGTGCCGTATTTAATCATTTGTAAAATTGTGACAAACTTTTAATATATATGAATTCTTAAGTGATATGATCTATTTGAATGTCAATCATTTTATGAATATTTATGAAACATATTTTATTACTTGTAATGTTTTATAGATGAGTGATGGGGGGGGGGGTGATGGTTAGGACTTGTAGGTGAATGATAATTGGGAAGGGGGTGTTGATGACAATATATATTTTGTACAGATTGACTAGAATAGACTGGTGTATAAATAGTTCAGGTCTTCCATCCATCCATGAGGGCTTCATTTACTCTTTAGACTTAGATAGACGGTGATGACAAGGTACAAATGTGTGTGAATACGGCCAATCAAGAGAGTGAGATACTAATGACCATGAAAGGTACCATTAGGTTTGAGATATATCTACCTAATCAGATAATGATGTCATCAATATTACCAATTTTTTTTATGAATAATGGTGTCAAATTGAAAATGACAAATTATGAAATCTTGAAAGAATTGAAAAGACGAGTCCCAACTCAGGGAGGCACAAAATGAATACTATATTGTTTGTGACATTGTAAATGATAGACAATGATTTAGAGTCAACATCACATTGACCATAGAGTTGAACAAAGCTATTGTGACAAATCAAAGTGTTTATTGTGTAGTAGTATAATGTAAAGGAGAACACGATATAACTGTATTGTAAGTTACATCCCTGATTGCTATGATTGGTAGATTTCATTGTACTTTGACTGAACTTGATGTTGACAGTGAGGCCTTAGCAACAACTTTTGTAGTGAGGATATCTGACCCAGATATTCCGTACATGTCGGGCAATAATCATTGATCAATCATAAATTTCAAATCAAATTGGTGATATCACTTTTCTGTCCTGTATTTTGATAATAATATGTATATATATATATTATGTATTTAATATGCAACTTTCTGTTATACTATGAATCTTACAAAGCCTTTTATACCTCAATAAATTGATATAAACATAAGGAAACTTAATGGTGTTCACTTTAATGTTGCCATATCATCTACACACACACACACACACACACACACAGACAGACAGACAGACAGACAGACGCTGAAAACAGGTTTGTGTGATGACGTGATTGACAAAAATCACAAAGGAAGTCCAGAGACTGAATTGTGGTAAAAAGTCATTTACTTTATTTAACAAGAATCTTGATATAATACGAAATATTTGATATGGGAGGAATATAAGCATGGTGAATAAAAGACAATGGCAGGACCTAGAAAAGAATCTACAGGTACATATACTATCATGGTACTACATAAAAACAGCATAATTATCTCAGTCTGTCGTAGATGAAGATTATCTGGTATTCTCAAACAAAGACACCATACCTCTGAGTATTCTAACACTACATGTGATGTCTTATCATTGTTTTCATTGGCTACTACTATTACTCCTACTTTGCATATATAAGTATACTATAGAATATTTCATAATTTCACTGCAATCTGATTTCTCACCTACCAAAGCCTCTCTCTACATTGCCAAAATACATCTACAGTGCTTTCCAAATGTTTAAATTTACATACATACATACATCCATCTTTTTAAAAAATAATGTATAACAGGTGATTAGAGTAGAATTTGTAACTGCACCATCACAGGGGTTGACTACTACTTTTACTAAAATGCTGACCCTCTGTTAGTCATACCTGGCTGACCTTTGACAACTTATTCTTTTGGCCTATCATCGCGTAGATCCAAAACTTTAATATTTCAGCATGTATGATACACTAAACAAAGTACACGTACATTAAAACATGTAGTTCACAAATCTAATAGAATTAACTTGTAAATGCTGACATTTTTGGACTCTGCACTTCAATAGTCATAATAACGTTGTACACACTCTTGAGAGTCGATGTAAACCAACAACCAATACTGGTCATAGAATACTTTTTTTTCTCAAATTATGCCACAGTAGTTGTAAGTTTTATTGTACATTAAAATATTTTGTTCTCAACAGTGAAATAACTGTTGTAAAAGATACCACATATGTTGTCATGCAGTGGTGTGATAAGGCAAACACTGATAGTGACTTTGTAAAATGACAGCATTATAGTCAGAAAACAGAGGCCAAGATAGGTCAGCTGATTAGTCAGTGATGAAACTATATCATAACAACACATAGACAAACTACTTTAAACTCTAGTTTATTTTACATCAATAATATGCCTTGTCATTGAAGTCAAAATTCATGTAAATACTGATTATTTTTGTTAATCTTAAAATTGGCATTAGTCCATGTCCAATCAAAATTCACGTCTTTTTCTGTAATTTCGCCCTTAAACTTACAGTAATTTGATAAAACAATTACTTAATCAAATTTTCTGAGCATAAAGTTTTCTAAAAAAAAAAAATATTTAAAACTTATTTTGAGATTTCTTTAAAAGATTAACTCCTAAAAGGGTAGAAATCTTCCAAATCTATACTTGTAGCTTTGCTCAGCACATATATATTGATAACAAGTAAAAGCAATCATAAAGTTTTCCTACCTACCCAATAAACCATAACTCCTCCCTCCCCGTAGTATACCATACTGTTTATATTATAGTAATGGCAGGTACATGCACAGTAAACCAGCGACAATTGTTCAAAAGTCAAAATAAAACTGATATCAACAAATCTTTGTAAACCAACCTTCCCTTGATTAAAAGCATGATCCTATTATTTTCTGTGGTTGGCTACTCTCTATTTGATTTGAAAATTAGCAATAGGTGTAATACAAATTTGACAAGAAATTTGGGCAAATAACATGAAAATGTGTGATATATGGCTTTATAGGTTACTAACAAATTTCAAAATGGTCTAGATAGAAATCACTGTATTCTCTCTAAAAATATGGAAGTGGTAAGTACCGATGTGTTTGGATTGGAAGCATAGCACCATCAAAATTCATAAATTTGGCTTTTTCTAAACATTTTGTACTTTATATGTCTAGAAGTGAAGAATCAATCCACTCTATCTGGAAATGAATACCAAAACAATTCACTCTATCTTTGAATTTGTTGGTATAATCTGTGCCATTTTGAGCTGTGGCAGAAGACATCGCCATTTTCATCAGGGAAATGATTATAGGAGTTGATAGATTTAGGTAATAATTTGCCATATCACACATCGATATCTAGCTAGTGTTTTTAGACCATTCAGAAACATGATTCTAATTCTGTGTGCTGCATATAATATTATCTATAACATAATGTATGAATTTAGGAAAATACTGGCTGGAATTCACAACTTTTAAACGTCATGAAGCTACAAATATAATCTATGATTAAAAAGGAATTACAAAACAAAGATTTGTTGTCATCTAGGAGAAATGAAACATTACAACATGTAATGAGACTGTTGAATGTCACAAATAACATGTAAGGAGACTGTTGAATGCCATAACATTACAACATATATGGACTATTGAATGCCATAACATTACAACATGTAATGAGACTGTTGAAGGAACATTTCAACATATATGGACTGTTGAATGCCATAACATCACAACATGTAAGGAGATTGTTGAATGCCATAACATCACAACATGACATGTAAGGAGAAATTAAATGCCATAACATTACAACATGTAACGAGACTGTTGAATGCCATAACATCACAACATGTAAGGAGACTGTTGAATGCCATAACATCACAACATGTAAGGAGACTGTTAAATGTCCCTCAATCCAGATTCCACCCCTTCCAATGCCCAAAACTCCAACCCAATCCCTGAAATATCCCCTAAGCGAAGTCAGCAGGTCCCTTTCTTTTAGTCCCCCTCCCCCTTATGTTCGTGCCTCAATAAAATAAGGCAACATGTTAATCCTGTAACTATTAAGTTGTACAGAGACTGAAATGTGGTGAAAATATCCTCTTGCATGAAATTTTACACCATGTTTGTATTCTGCTGCTATAAACATTGTAATAAAGTCTGAACTGGTAGGACACAAACAAGTCAGCTGGTATGATACAAACTAATCTGCAGACTGACCACAAATACTCTACAGCAATGGCCACCACCATCATCACCAATATGTATGTATTCCTTTAATTTGAAACTCTGTTTACATATCAGATACTGTTAGCATGATACAACCAACATCAAAGTTGTGTGGACAGTATGTAGTCTGTGCAACATTATTATGTATACACCGAACCAACAGGCTATTTTTGGGGGTTGAAAACATCACTCTCAGTAAGAGTCTGTGTGCCTATTCACATGAGTGTAACTGCAACTTACGATGTTATACAAAAGTGATAAATGAATCAAGGTTACCAGACTTAACATTTTCAATACCAGAAATAGTTGGTGTAATATCCCAGACAACAAACACAATGGATGAAACATTATTCAAATCACAGTCTCCATCAAATAAACTATGCATGTGAGTGTTACATTGTAACATTGTCTGTACCAAATAAACAATGTCTGTGAGTGTTACATTGTAACATTCTGTCTGTACCAAATACACCATGCATGTGAGTGTTACATTGTAACATTCTGTCTATACCAAATACACCATGAATGTGGGTGTTACATTGTAACATTCTGTCTGTACCCAATACAACTATCATTGACACATGCCTACTTTTTAAATGACACTTCCACTCAGCTGCCCAGTCAAAGAGAAAAAATGACAACAGGTTCAATAATAATGATGTTGCGTCCACTGTACATTCCACACAACTTTGATCTTGGTTGTAAATAACTAAATTTGATTAACACTATGTTATGAAATGTATTTCACTGACCTTGTGACACTCTAAATGACGTACTCCTTTTCTTGTACAATTACAAAATTTCACCAACCATACAAAAATAACACTTCTAACGTTAGTTCAAAGGTTAGCACCATGTGTGCTGCTTCAACACAATACACTATACACTATTGAATGCCAAATTTGGAGCAGTCTCTATATAGCAAAATATTACAACTCTTTCTAAAATGGCCAGCATTTTGATTGGTAACTAATTTTTTGCCACAACCATTCATATATTGAGCATTACTTTGGTTTACACACAGATCAAACATTACATGACACAAGAATGACACATTTTGGATTATTTCAAGAGAAAATTTTTCAACTGATTTTTGAATGTGTTTGTGTGAAACCAATAAGTAACTATGACAATGGTTACTAAGATTTCAAAAGTGAAGCTAGTAATTATGACAATGGTTAATAAGACTTTACAGTGAAGTTTGGTCACTATGACAACAGTTACTATGACTTCACACAAATACAGTAAAAAGTGCAAACTATTGATTTTTATATAAATGAATGTCTCTCTTTGCTGTTTGTGTAGGCTCTTCATCATAATGACATGCTAATTTGCATATAATAAATGAAGACAGACACAGCTCAGGAAGTCATCTGTCTTACTTGCAGAAGCTGGGTGACAAGTATACTTATTAAAATCATTCTAAATGTGAGTACTTCTTTAGAAATGAATTCTTATTGTTGACAGAGCTAAATGTGTATAAAATAGCTGGAAGAATGTTTGAGGGGGAGGGAGCTGAAATGTAGAGGAAGGTGTTCTCTCTAGGTTGTAGTTATAACTGCTTACATACTCTGACATGCATTGGGTGGTTTAAATTTTAAAAGACTGCTAAATATTGTTTTACTTCCTTGCATAAATACATATGTATCAGTTGTTAACTGGTTACCATAGCAACTTAAGTACATTGTGTAATTACAAAGTCTGTTTAATTAACTACAATGTTTCCATCCGACTAGTATTATTTTCATCAACTCTGAGTAAAAGTCATAGCGGCCATAGTAATATAATGTATGTACATTACTTTGTAAAACTCCAACTATGATCATTAGTAAATCACTGATAGTTCCTGTTTTTTTGTTTTTTTACAAGGTTTATATGTGACGGTATACAGCAGCATCAAATGTTATATCACATCTAACCACTTGTAAAACAATACTCTTGTCCAGTTTGGTGGGTTGAAAGCTACAAGTCTGTGTCTGACCTTTGACCTTTGACCTACCACTCTCACAACATGTGAAATCATATATATATTGGTCATAGCTATGAACTAGAATATATAAATTGTTTGCTGGTTCCCTTCAAACTTCCATCTATGGTAAATACTAATTGGTATTATGGAAAAAAATAACAGGCATGAGCTCACCCTTTGGAGTGACATAAAGTATTCTGTTATTGGTCCAAACATCTTGCTTTTTTAAGTTATAAATTGGGCCTGTCAAATCAACATGCATGTTACGTTTCTACCTGCTTAATAAGTTGCGTAACCACTCTTTCATAAAAACTTTCTTTTTGGCAAATACATTATGAATGAAAATTATTTTCTAATTCTTGACAAAAATGATAAAAAGTGGACTTTCATAAAAAAACACTATTTAACTCTAAAATAATTAATTCTGATTCATTAAGTTGATGACTTGTTTCTTCCTCTCACTAAATACTTCAGTGTTATTTCCATGATTGTATACATCAAAAAAATAAAATCCTGTCCTGAACTGAAAACTGGTAATTAAAAGAAATAATAGCATCTCATTATAATTGGCATGACAGGGCATATTCCACCAAAACACTAGTAAATGAAGCTAAATGCGATATACGATTGTATCTACAAACAAACAAACAAACAAACTGAGTATAATCTACATACACACACACACACATGCAAATGGGTTTACAGATGGCTGTTTGCACAGTCCATATCGAGGTGTCAACACGACTAGACAGCTTGGTGATCCAGCACTTGCTGACAAATCAATCCACATATGTTTGGAATGCACAACACAAAAGTCTGTATGCTTCATCATGGAATATATGTGTGGTGGTCTGGTGTAACAAAGCGTTTGTTTTTAGGTGGTGGGACATCATGTAGTGATCGATACCAATGGAAGCATAATGATGTTCATGGTACACACTCTTTGTCTTCATTTTAGAGTTGTAGACTGTGTGTCAAATCATGCATACACACTTCTATCTTCGACTTAACTCAAGTCTTATTGCTGTAAAGTCAAAAGAGTGAACAATTTATGAAAATATGTACATCACATTATCACTGTGTGTGTTACATTGCAAGTCAACATACCGGTACATGAACTTGAAGTGATTTTGAAATCTTCACAGTCAATAAGATAAGAGCATAATGATATACTTTCTTGGTTTACATTGCTAGTCTATGAAGAAGTCTATGACAAAAGTAAATAAGCAACAGAAATTTCCAAATTTTAAGTAATTTGGTATCTTGCAGACTAAAGCTTGATAACTTCAAGTAAGCTAAGTGGTACTTGCAGACTAATTAAAAGGCAGGATAAATTCAAGTAAACAAAGAGTATACCTAGCAGACTAGATGATTGATAATATCAAATAAGCTAAGTGGTATATTAAAGGTTTGATAATTTCAAGCAAACGAAGTGGTACCTTGCAGACTGATGGCTTGATAATTTCAAGTAACCTAAGTGGTAGCTTGTATACTTAAGGATTGATAATATCAAATAAACTAAGTAGCATCTTGCAGGCTGGAGGAATGATAATTTCAAATAAGCTAAGTGGTACCTTGCATACTAAATGTTGACAATTTCAAGTAAACTAAGTGGCAAGGATAATACTGATCTTCGATATTTTTTTTTTTTTATCTTTGTGTGTTTATTAGCGTTTTGGTACACAATTTACACACAGAAAAAGTGGACAACACATGAAAAGAAAAGACAATGACATAGACTGGGAAATGGAAAAGGGTTACATCTCAATAGAATACATCCAATGTTGAAGACTGACCTTCAATGATATCTTCTTTAGCTTTGGAAATTTCTTTCCTCATTTCCGTCAATATTTCTTGTTTAAGTTTTTCCATATCAGAGTCAACAGGGACACCATTCTGTGAAGATATTGAGCCTCCTCTTGCTCTAAAAACAGGAAAGAATAAACATTGTTATTATTCAGTGTTGTTGCTATAGCTGTACCATAATCCACAATGAAATCTTTCATCAACTGTAAACATTTTCAGGGGTCACAGGACAGAGGTCACAAGACAATAAAGTGCACAAGGAAGGAGTTTTCAAAATAAATTAACTTGATAACCAAAAACTTCTGGACACATGATAACATCCATTTTAGTACAAATTCATTGCAGATGTTGTTTATATAGAACTGATACAAAGTATTTCCTTGTCCATGAACTGAAGTAGTGTTGTACTGAGAACAATCTGATACTGGTGTTATTTTATGAGTTGGACCAGCTATGTTGGGTTGGTGGCAGTTCCTGGTGGCCATGATGGGGTTGCCAAACTAAACTGGCTTGATAGGGGTTGATGTTGGGTTGGTGGCATTTCCTGTTGGCCATGATGGGGTGCCAAACTAGACTGGCTTGATTGGGGTTGATGTTGGGTTGGTGGCAGTTCCTGGGGGCCAAGATGGGGTGCCAAACTAGACTGGCTTGATAGGGGTTGATGTTGTCTGAAAACAGTTTAAACACTGATATGATGTCATCTTGCACATTTGCTAAATTAAAACTAAAACAAAAGTGAATGACTTGCAGAGATCAATACTGAATTTACCTTCCAAGTTTGGGTGAACCTGGAGCTGCAGTTACTGTTGTTGTCTGGTTACCATTTGTTGTACTTCTACCAGTAAATTTAGCTGGTGATGCTTTGTTATCTCTTTCCCATGGCCGCCTGGTATCTAGAGTTAAATTAAACATGATCCAGTGATTACATTGTGAATGTATTAGTCTACTTGTGGTGAAATCAACACATAGAAGAAGACCTAGGTTTCCTAATATTATCCAGAATGATCCAATGATTACCTAAATACACTATTTTTGTAAGACTGAGCACTTTTCAACCCTAGGGGGAGCCAGTTCTATAAAATAAATTATCTCCTAATTACTGTCGAAATCAACAAAATATTGTTTTTCCTTATTACTGTCACATCATTGTTGTACAATAAAATACTACATCAATTTGTGAAACTATACATTTTAGAAAGAAATGTAAAGAATATATTGTCAACACTTTGTAAGAAAAATTGTAGGACATTAGACGATATTGGTACCAAAATCCTTGATGGTCATAGAAAAGCTGTATAGATGATAATAATATGATTTCACCATACTGTTATGGTACACATATTTACCTGCACTACTTTTGTTGTGAACGGGAGACGCCCTACCACTACCAGAGGGACTGTCCTGAAAACAGAAGAGACACATTGTTAGATATTTGATAGTATTAAACTGTCATTACAAAGTCAAATAGAGTCTGTGAGAAATGTCATAGCTACAGGGAAATCCTATCCTCTATCAACTCAGTATTACATACAGGAAAATTTCTCACACAGCCATTTCATTAAAAAGTGACATGTCAGTAAATGTGGAACTCCTATAGATGGTTTAGAACTCCTGGAGGGATCACACAACTTTGACCCTCTTTCATAACAAAGCAGCTATTGTTCTATTGCAAGGATCTTGGACTTATCATTTTTGAGTTTTAATAATGTGACATTGTCAGGTCGCCCAAAGTTTTGAAATGTACACATGCAACGTCACAACTTGATACTGTACTACATGTATATTTAATGACGTATATAGCTATATATTTACGGCAGATGTTGCCAGTTAGACTTCACAACTGAAACTATTGTACAGTTTCAAACACTAAATAATTTTAGGATTTGACCTGAATCAGCTTTTCTATGCAATCATGAAGTGTTAGACTTGAGTGTACAGACTTGTTTGACTTACTGATGTAGCCTCAGCGGCTGCCCTTCGCCTTGCAAGTCTTGCTGCCATCTCTCCCATCATATCACCCATACCAGCTAATGGATTACCACCACCACCACCACTAGAACGTCCAGGATCATCTCGGTTTTCTGTTGTGTGACATACGTCTCCTGATTGCTCAGCAGGCTGAAAACAATTTGTATACATTGCTCATCATTTACCTGACAACAAGAGTTAGTAAAACGGAGTCAATGGTGGCTGACGTGAAAATTTTTGGAGCATGAGCGATGACAACATTTACTAACTCACAGTGTATGTGTTTAATACATCATATGAACGTAGCAAAGGAAATACTGAAATAAACAATCACAAGTTTCTAAACAAAACACTTCAGGAACTTGCAGATTAAACTCAATTGCATCATTTCGAAACTGTACAACATCCTTGTCACAGGGACATGTGGATCAAACTCAACTTTCATCATTTTGAAACTACCACATCCTTGTCACATGGATATGTGGATTAAAGTCAACCTTCAGCATTTTTCAATTACACTATATCCTTGTCATAGGGACTTGTAAATTAAATGCGGTATCATGTTATATCTATGAAACTGATAAGAAGTCAATCATTCAAAATATCTTACTTTTGCTGTTTTCTTTAGTTTGGCACCAGCTAAAGCACTGGCAAGATCAGTACAGCCGCCACTGCTGCCACCGCCACCACTAGAGGCTGATTGAGTGGGTGGTGGTGGTCCAGGTGGTGGTGGTGGACCTGGTGGTGGTGGTGGTCCTGAACTACCACCAATTGGTGGTAGTGGGGGTGCCTGGGGTATCGATGAAGGCTGACTGACTGCTGGTGGGGGTCCTGGTGGTGCTGGTGGGCCACTGCTTTGCATACCACCTGCTATAAACAAAAACAACAACAATCAACAACTCAGGCAAGTCTATGGTGATGATATCAGTACCTTATCTTTATCAATATGCAAAGAAATGTAATAATAGAAAGTATTACAAACAAATCTGATTGAAGTAATTAGCTTGCTGTTCCTGTCAATTACTGGCAATAATTTGCAATATCTGGAGAAAAGAACTGTGTATGATATGACTTACCTGGGGACATTCCCATACCATCGGAACTTCCGATCGATGTTTTGCGTGTCTCATACCGATACGACGCATTGATATCTTTTGGTGTGGTCTCTTGTCTGTTGGATGGGAAAATCATTGAATAATTGACTCATAGATTTTTTATTCTCCCACATCCTCTTTCTCTCTTGATACACATATTACACATACATATAAAAATGCACACATGCATGCACGTGCACAGACACACTGACACATTCATTTCTCTTTATTTAAAGTCAGACAGATAGACAATTTGCCTAGTTAAGCAGCTGCCCATCCCTATGTATTAGCGTATGTTTGGCAATATAAACAATTTCAAAGATATACAAACATACGCATCAAACATAGTCAAAAGCAGACATTTTCTAAACGAAATCTTTTCACAGCTGACTTTGCACGTTTAGTATTACATATTAACAGTCTTTGGAATGAAAAGGTCAGACAGATTCAAATGCCAAATGCTATTTTCACTCTGGCATTTAGGTATCAAGCTTACTTCCTCAGCTGTAGATTATGGATATCACTAACACTACATGGTACACGTAGCTTAGAATTGTTACCATTAACACAGCTCTGGCTTTAGTAAATTATGGTAATATAATACAGGTACTAGGTAAGACTTGCAAGCAATGGCAAAGTAGTATTTGAAAAAATATCCCTTCAAAATCCGCAGTACGATGGAAAATGCTTACAACAGCACTAGTTGATCTCGTGTCGTCTTTGTATTTGAAAACTTCAATTTGTTCCTAACTCATTGAATCAAAAGCCAAACTGATTTCAAAGTACTAAATTACATTATTATTATTGAACATACCATGTCAGATTTTGAAAAAGGAAATATAAACTAACATCGTTACGCTTTGCAAATTTAAGAAAATACAATTATAAAGAAGGTATGACATGGATACATTATTGTAATACACAACATTTCTAACATTAGTATTATTGTTTGGTGTACAAGTAGTATCAGGGTATTGTCATGCCCCCATTTTAACTCATATCCTGGACTGGCTGTATAGGAACTCTACATGTGTATGTCACTTATGAGAGGATCTAATTCACAAACACCTACACATTTGTGATACTATATGGCACAGTCATACTATCAATAAGTGTCTTATATAGTCTGGAATCCATGTGGGGGTTTGAATTCATTATTTCCTCATCAAATCAAAATTCAAAATCCTAATTCACCTGGATTCTAGGCTATAGCAACACAACAGACGTCTGCTATTTAATTACTTGAATATAAAGTAAAAACTAACATTACAATTTATTTAAGTTTTTTAGTGATTATTTCAAATGACATATTTTGGGGAAAGCTACAATCCAATTACATGTTATTTCAAATATTTGACCTGAATGAGGTGACTAGTAAATCTACTTTAATCATGTCTTTCATCGGTACAATACTGTAACTGTTTGCTACAGAAAACAGAATGTAATGATTCACTGTCTGTGACAATACTGGCTATGTAGGTGAGGTGATATGATATCCAATTAATGCATGACTTGCCACAATGACATGTACTGTCTCATTGTCTGTGACATGAAACGTTGCTAAATGAACACACTATGGTTGAACTTTGAAGAAACATGAAAAAAGGTTTAAGGAAGAACTCAAGGATAATTTTTATCATCAGTTATTGCTGCATACGAAAGCTATACTAGTTTTGCACAAATGAAAAATTCCATTATTTGTAGATGACTATTCTCATATTTTTTCATATTTTTTTACAAACTTGAAAGGAATATATAGAAATTGAGTTGCCTCTTTCACAGTCAAAATTTCATGTATAACTGTATGTTTATTTATTAAGTCAGTACAAAAATACTTCCCTAAAGTGGATTCAATGTCAACAGATATACTATATCATATCCTACTTTACTTCTTTCTTACCGATATCCTGTGATTTCCTCATCTTCAATAGATGGCCCATTGGGTTGTATGTGTATTTGTGTTTGATGTTGTGGCTGTGTATGTGTTGGGGGTTGTTGTTGTTGTAGTAATATTTGTGTCTGAGGTTGAGGTTGTGGCTGTAGTTGTGGTGGTGGTTGTTGATGTTGAACTGGTGGTCCTGATGCTGGTCTTGGAGCTGCAAAATAATAAACAGAAGAATCCAGTAAGTGTCTTGAAATCTAAGGTATTTCTTGTATACCATGATTACATGACATAATATAAATACAAATGTTATAATATGGAATCAAACATTTTCAAATAGTTTCAACTGATTCCCGATAATAGCAGACATAGTACATGTAATACACTTTAGTCATATTGATATACCTAGATATATGTAAGGGCAATGGGTGGCAAAAACAACAATTACCAATTTCTGCATTCTTAACATTTTCAGACTTCTTTCACTTCAGCAATTTTTTACTTGCAAAACTGACTTATGAAATCAAAGGGTATTTTATGTCAAAACTTTGCACGTCTCTATGCCATTTGTTTTCATTCCTTTGTAACTATCATTAACACTTTAAAGGATGACACACTATTTTAAGGGTGTAATAATATAGAGTTACTAGAAACTATAGCATCCAGTTTGTTTTAACCTTGTGAACTCAGTTTATAGCAAAAAATGTGTTGATAAGTACATTGTATTATCCTTTGCGCATATGATTCATATTATTACAGGATTATCATTACTACCTGTCTCTCATGTCTAGTCACAGGGATCCCTATGTCACTGACCTTGGATTACAAAACCCTCTATGTCAGTACTAGTTCTCTCAGCCCAAGGAAGGAAATTAGAAGATGACATGTCAGCATCATGAAGAAACAAGGGAAAATTACAATATCACACCAAGAGTTGACTACCGGTAAAATGGTGAAAAACACAACCTGTAAACATATACTGCCAATGTTGTCGAAGTTTACATAAAGTTTTCCTTTCACTTGGGTAGGTAACAATAATTGACCAATTCATATTTCCAAATTGGTTCCAAAGTTTATCAATCAATATATAATGGCCTTCTTAGCTACTGTGAGAAACTGTCAACTTTGTATGTGATACTGTTACATGTAGATGGACCTGTACCAGAATAGGTATAAACTATAACTCAAACAAGTACATATCAGTATAACATAACCACATACCCTAGTACATCAGATCTACACATGTGGTGTTACCTTTAAAATAGTTTCTCATTTCAATGTGATAGATTTATGGTTATGACATACATTTGTACATCACTGATTCCATCTGTAAATGTACTTTTCCCATTGTAACTGTATACAGCTACCTCATTTTCTAAACAGGTTCAACTTTTAGCCCCAATGGCACATACATGAATACTATTCTAACAGTTGCTGACATTCTATAAACACTTAGTATTGAAAGTACAGTGCAGGTATGCACACATTTCAGTCCAATGCCCTCTTTTTATAAATAGCACATGTGACTTATAATGAGGTAAATAAGTCAAATGATTGGAAAGACCAGCTTCATAGTATGATTTACAGTGGTACATGAGTTTGGGTGCATTGCAAGTATTTTTATTGCAGATACACCATCTCATTTTTGAGACATTGATTAACATTCCATATTGAGATGTGGCATAGCTGAACTTCTGAAGACACGTCTCAGTAATCCCGACTATGTCATGTCCACACTGAGACTTACACAGCTAGCTGAGTTACTATATTGTACTTGTTATTTGTCATGTATTTTGGTCAGACTGTGCACACACACACACAACCACAACACAATCATGATAACATATAATTCAATTGTAAGACTGCTCCATCACTTATCTATGGCAAGATACATGTAGGTTACATGTACATGGCACAACATGTATTTTAATGCTACATACTATTAAAACAACTCTGGATTTAGTCAATGTTAGTTGTTAATATTTTGAATATTTGCCATATGTACTTTTAACTTTAAGATACATTTCCTACATTATGGTGCAGAAGAAACAAATCCAAATGTCAATTTTATCCATTATGGCACCTACACACTTCAACCAACCAACCATCCCCACCCAACACTAACTCCACTATATCTGAATATAACCCCTCCTTTCTATCTACACAAAATCCACCCAATAATCCAAACACTAAATTACCCCTATTCCCTTCAATCTACACACACAGTGATTGTGATAGATATATTATCCATGTCCCTCATCAACTCTGCAGATAGTAATGGTACCAACACTACATCCCTTCCACTAAATATATCGTACTAGCATTTATTACTGTCCTATTCGTAACCCTTGCATACTTCTATCCTGTCCACCTGGCTTACATATATCTTGTAACGCTTACACAGTTATACAAAACCCTGTATAGTACCCTGATAGTGATTCATTTAGATTCATTCAGGTTCATGTGGTCAGCTAATAGCTGTATAACAACTATGTCTTCAATTGACAGTTGACAAATATAAAACATACCAAGTCACTTTGTGGTGACTAATACTGATATTACAACATGAAATTTACAGCTGTTGAAACCATTGATATATATACTGGATCTGCAAGACACCATCATTTCAAAGGTTTTGCTAAAACTATGTCTCATGATTCTTGGCACATCTCCAAGGAATAGAAAAGTAGAGAGTGAAAGATTAGGGTTGCAAGGAGTAGTTTTACATATAATTCTGTAAGAATTTTGATTTCATACTATTTCTGGCATTGTAAAGGTTATAATAATAAAAGCACATGGTCCTTTCAACAGAAATATCAAGATAATCTCCCTAAAGGTATGCTTAGCAACGTGTTTAACAGATGGTAGGATAGAAGTCATCTATATGGTAACGTACCAATCCTGTCTAGATGACATGGTAACTTACCAAACCTGTCTAGACAGCATGGTAACTTACCATCCTGTCTACATGGCATGGTAACTTACCAATCCTGTCTAGATGGCATGGTAACTTACCGATTTTGTCTATATGGCATGGAAACTTACTATCCTGTCTACATAAAATGGTAACTTACCGATCTTGTCTATATGAAATGGTAACCTACTATAAAATGGTAACTTACCATCCTGTCTACATGGCATGGTAACTTACCAATCCTGTCGACATGAAATGGTAACTTACCAATCCTGTCTACATGACATGGAAACTTACCAATCCTGTCTAGATGACATGGAAACTTACCAATCCTGTCTAGATGGCATGGTAACTTACCAATTCTGTCTAGATGGCATGGTAACTTACTGATCCTATCTATATGGTATGGAAACTTACCAATCCTGTCTATGTAAAATGGTAACTTACCAATCCTGCCTACATAAAATGGTAACTTAGTCAGTGCTATCAATGACTAATGACAGTTAATTCAGTAAATTACAAGGATCGAAATGTTTTCAGTAAAGGTTTGGTGTACTTTTCAAGGGGGGATAAAATTACCAAAATCTGTCAAAACTTATATGTGCTAGGGTATTAAATATATGACAAACACTACCACTGACCATAAAAAAAGTTCCTTTGACCTGACTGTAAACAATGTTGTAGGTTTTTTTATCAGCCAGACTAAATTGAAGTCATAAAAATATTTATGTCAACATTAGAATTAAATATCAGCAAGGACTAGATATAAAGCCTTTATCAGCTCTGCACTGCATAGCATAAACAGCATGCAGCTGTACACAATTCAAGAGGTTAAAATTTAAACTATGTGTCAGAGAGTGAAAAGTCCTCCTAGGGAAGCAACAACTGAAATCATTTGACTACTTAGGGCCCAATATGAAGGTGTTTTAGATTAGCAGTCATTTAAAGTACGGTTGGGTTTAGTCATGGTTGGGCTAATATCATAATTGGCTATCAATAGCAATGCTTTTGGTTGTTGTTATGAATACCTCTGTCACATACTTGCAGTATATTTTATGATAGTTTCAGCTGAATAACAAGTTTCTAAAGTTTTAGAGATTACGATATCATAATCTATGCCTTTATAAAATTAATCAGGATTTAGTTAAAGAATACTAATACTTACTAGTATTGACAGAAAAATAACTTGTTGTAATACACAGTCAGAGATATTGAAAAGATTATTTTTACAGCGTTCCATATAAAGAGATATGCAATGAAAATTTTGATAATACATAATTATTATTGCCATGTACATAATGTTCAGGTTTTTTTCAAACAATTATAAAAGTGGAACGCACATGTCACTCTTTGGGAGGGGATTTGCTATAAAGTATTAATTTCAGAAGTAATTGCTACGATATGTTTTGCTAAGTTATTCATACAAGGTCATCTTGTATTGATACTGACCCATTACTTTCTATATCAGTTGGGGTCAGCTTTCTTTCAACCTTGGCATTTCCCCCCATGTTGCTTGAAGACCTACAGCTTTCTAGTCTAGATATCCTGCTGACATGTCCCACCTTGACACTACAGTTCACCTTCACAAGCCTATCCCAAATATTTCCTGTCACCCTTCCCATATTATCTCTCGTATTATTACTACACATCTTGTTTCATATCCGTTCAAATCTCTCAAGTTGTCACATAGAAGACATTGGTTGACTTTACACATCATTCATTTTCATCACAACTTCACAGAAACAAGCATCAAAGACAGCATATTTGCATAATCATATACAAGTCAAGGACCTAACTCTGACAACTGGCAAGTTTGCATGTACACGTATATAATAGTGTTGAATTTACAAGTTTTCCAATAGATATTCTTGATCAATATCAAATTCAGGAACAAATGCCTGCCTGCACAACCTAAATATATGATAAATAATGAAAGGCAATTTAAATAACATAAATATTATCAATAAATGTATATATGCAACGACATTGGGGTTATTAAGGAAATCATTGTGGCTTTGGGATAGTAATTTGATATGTATGTGTGTGTGGATGTTTTGGTACGGAAATCACAAAAGTCTGGCATAACTGGGTAAGTTCTGGAAATGTATATGTTTGTTGTTGACAGTAAGAGTTCATCCACCTCAATGCACCAGTCTGGCTTTGGCTATATGGTCAAGTACACCCGACTGCAACTCTCTGCACAACTGTCAATTAACACTTTACAACTGTTGACACATCAGATCACAAACACTTGATCATTTAGATTTTAACTGAATGAGTACATTCATTGTATACAGATTGGCATTATTTCTTTTCCTGTACTCAATTTCTTAGTTAGATTTAATACACACAGTTGAAATGGTAGTTAATACCGCTGATGTAAAAATACACCAATACCACCCTTCACCATCGTTTCAAGTTTCATTGAAAACAGTGTTACACACTTCAGTAATCTGACGATGGAGTCAAGTACGTGGTAAATCTGTGAAAAGAACACTTTGAGCAAGAGCTGCCAAAAACACTTTCAACTAATGCTTCTAATACTTATGATATCTTTAAAGCAAAGTAAGCTGGACACTACACAAAGGTCATTAAATAGCTGAGACTTGTCAGAATGGCAGGAGAGTAACTGACACTCTACAACTGACAATCACTCTATTGCAAGTCAATCCTATACGATTACTTACATTGGATGAGTGACTTGCTACAAAAATGTCAGCTCGTCTCTGATAACAGAGAAAGATTTCTAGAATACCAGTTGGTAATCTTGAAAGTTCATGAATCGAACATATATGTATTAAATGGATGACAGTAGTTATCATCTAAACAGTATATTAGTACATTAAAGATGTCTTATCTGATACAACAGAAATTATCTACCAAACAAAGATGTCTTTTTACTGCATTAATTGTATAAGTTTTCATAAATCTTTAGACAGGGTTCAATTGACCAGAAAGGTTGCAATTCCAGCCAAACGTAGGAAAAGCTAGTTAGATTTTGATGTATTTGTTCCTTACCTAAACTGATACAAAAAGAGGTTTTCTTCATGGTGGTTACTCCACTGTGGTCCTTTTGTCACGTTACAATACAGAGATGTGTGTCAAACGAGAATGATCTTTCAGCTATTTTTGTACAGTCATGGTGAAATACTCGGAAGGATGATATCACTGACCACTTTCCCGTCAAACTAAATTTATCCCGGAGCTAGTAGTGCATAGTTGACTGTGATGTCATACCATACCTATGCACTAATATGGAATCCCTTGGAATGTGGTGAGTTGAGCTGAGTCGGAAAGCTGACTAGTGATGTTGGCATAGTTTCACACACATCATACACTGGCCAGACTAACAGAAACAATTTGGAGGCAGTGACACTTGAGGTTATATTAGATCAACCAATTACCATACTGTTGAACCAATCAGCTTTGTGAACAGTTGATCCATTTTTTTTTACAACAGTTCCTTGCATCCATGGAATGGGGAAATATTCAACTCTGACCTTTCACTGCCTACACTCACATAAACAAAATCACAGCCTGTTCTCCTGGGTGATAGACCGATAATTTTTTTGTTGAGGTCAATATAGTAAAACACACACAGAGTCTGTACAAATACACTGTATCCTTTGCCAAGCATTTACTAGCTAGCTAAAAATATACTTGGACCACTCTCTCTCCGAAGTAAGAATCTGTGATCACATTCCGTTGAAATTAACCTTCACTTTAAAGTTCTGCCACACTTATTTATTTGACTAACTAATGGGACTAGATCTTATCTGGTTACATTTTCCCCATTCTTACCCAATTTCACAATACACTAGGGGCTGATATTTGAGGTGAACTGTAAAAGTTCTAATTTTAGAAAAAAGTGTTTATGGTATTATGTTTTATTATCCTTGCCCTTAAATGTTTAAAGCAGGACAGGTTAGAGGCAAGGGTAAATAGGGTGAGATTTATCACCTCATCTGATAAGAAATCATATTATAATAGTTGATTGAGGAAGGAAGACATACAGAAGAGAAGTTTTAACACATGATAAGATGAAGGCAGCTTTGATGTATGCAACTTTAAAGACATTAAAATTCACAATTTTTTGGTAAAGGAATAAACAATTTATATTAAACGCTTTATACAAAATCTTGTATGGAAATATGATAGCAAGAAAGTGGTCAACGTCTGTATACATAGGAACTGGTCACGTTACAGCTGGGCAAAACTGCAGAATAGTGGGCTGACTGTACAATAGACATACACCTGGTATGTGCAAGCTAGGGAGTTCAAAGCAGGGTTTGGTTAGGGATAGCAAGAGCACTAGACTCCCTAACATCAAGCTAATTTGTATCATTGACATGATATATATTAGCCACTGTTTTCTGATTTGCTCTGATAAGCTACAGCAGACTTCTTACATCACAGATTTTCCCTCAAACATTTCACCTATCTTGAAAACATCGTAATAAAATCCAGCAATAACTCATTTATTAAGTACTTTGGTTGACTACAACTGACGTGATACCCTAGCATGATGGTGTAGATCAAATGAAACTGGAGAACACAACACCCAGCTGTATAAAACTGCATGACTAATAATTATTCATGGCCATTGTATGCTATGTAGGGATTTCAATCTTTAGATTGTACACATGCAGACCAAATCATCCATACAATTTTAATTATAGTGCTTTTATATACTTTAAAACTGTTACACTTATTTTGAAATGTAAACAAGTTATATTTGATACTACATGTACTGACAGACATGAGAGGTCCATTAACCAGTGGTTGTCACAGTTTCTTAGCAAGGTTATGAATTATTTCATCGCAGGAAATATTTGACGTGTGAAAATATTAGGAGTGTGGGAACTCATTAGGAAAACCCTCAAGATGTCGCTCTGTGCAAAGTGGAAGGAAATATTGATATGATATGTAGAGATACTAACTCCTTAGTTTCCTGTAGATTAGTCATACATGATGAGTCATAGTTCTGTCATCCTGACACACACATACATGTACATCATCAAGGACAGTACTATTCCACAAAATGACTGTCTGTTTATCTATACCATCAAAGTCATTTTATTGTCAGGAATTTCAAATATAACAAAAATTTGCCACATTAAAATACATTCTTTGTGATAAAAACAATATGCCATCTATACTGAGGAAAGTCTAATCCACAAATGTCCAGATGTTTATCATAATATCTGATTAATATGTATATTATATCAAACTGTAGAACAGTGTTGTGTGCAATCCTTGTTCAAAACACTTCTACCCATAATTGTTTTATTGCACAGTTATACCTCAAGGTTTTTCTTTATTTATGCAACCATAAAAATAATCTTACAAAATATAGATACAAAAATTAATACAAATGGTTGGGGAGGCAACCAGTTTAACTTGCATAAATTGCATGACTTTATTATTTCTATGATATGTTTCAGTCAAAGGCTGCAGTCAACCGAAATTTATATTGGATTTTAGAACTCCTTTTTTCTTTCAATTTATAGAGTTAAGGATTTCGTTTGATGGTTGGCTGATTGGTCAGTCAGTCGGTTGATGAATAAAAATGAGTTGTACAATGCAAAATGTGACACCTGAGAGATGCCATGTACATACTCACTTTCATGGTCAGGTCACACATAGCTCATTGACATTGTCCAAGTATTGACAAAATCTTGTTGACTTGGGGGCATCTGAAGTGAAATCCACTTCAATCTAACCAAGTAGTTATGGTTCAGTTTAAATTTAGGATAAATATGTTTGAATTCCAATATTAAATAAACACCATTAACTCTAGTTCTTCATTCTCTGTAAACAGCCAACTTGCATTTCACACTGAGCATGCTCAGGTGCAAAGCACTGTGGGATTATTTGCAATTGTACTTATACCAAATTTTGTGGGATTGGAAGAAGCATCCCTGCAAGGATCTGGTTAACCAAAACTATACAATTTGTGGTTTCAAACAATGCAACAACAGACTTAAACAACTGTGATTTATATGTTTTGTTTATCATTCCAATGACATTGTTTCCCATGATGCAACATTCAAGATGGTGAGTTTACAAGTGGTGCACTCTTACCTGCTTGTGTAGCCAACGATTCTAAGGCCATTAACATATTCTGTGCAAAGATATCGGCATCGTCTTTACTTTGGAAGTTCAGACCATAAACTTGTTTGTTATCTCTCCACTGATGGAATGTTGGTGTTGCTTGGTTATACTTCAGACCTTTCAGTATTGCACAGTTAATTACAACCTGTAAATACATACACTCTTTGTAAATTACAGAAATGAAGTGAATTCACATAAACTGAACCAGAATATACTGTGTAGACAAAGACCAGAATACATTGTGCAGTCAAGGTTGACTAAGTCTAATCTACCTACATATAAAATTTCCATGTTGTCTTTACTTTCTGTAGAGAGTTTTCCCTATCAACTCAGATGTGGTATTCTAGTATCAGATTACGTGTCTATCAGAGACTTTGTGCAAAGATAAGCAAATAAATTATGAATGATAATTTTTTTCTTTTTGTAATCAGTGGAGCTAGGCAAATAATCAAAATTCTTCTTACTACATGTATAACAAGGATGAATACAAAGTCACTCACTCTGAAGTGTTGGCTTGGGTATTGGATGTATCCACTGAGAGATTACATGACTGTACTTCATAAAAAGATTCACTTAATAACCAAAACATGCATGTAAGCACAGGTCACAAGACAGAGACAGAAACAGAAACAGAGACAGAGACAGAGAAAGAGACAGAGACGTAGAGACAGACAGAGACAGAGACAGACAGACATACATACATACATACAGACAGACAGACAGACAGACGGACAGACAGACAGACAGACAGACATACAGACAGACAGACATAATTATACTTACAGACTGGTCAGCTTTTAACCTTCCCACCACTCTGAAGGTGTTGTTAATGTTATGGTGATAGATATGAACACGAGACATGCCTTGTGTACCTCCAGAAGGGATCCATTTCTTATTGCCATCATCATACAACATTACTGATGCCATAGTTTGACATATTGATTTTTCACTGAAATTTAAACACACAAAAAAAATTAATTAAAATGCTTTGTAAAAAAGAAATATCAGATATGTCTGTATGAAAGAAATATCTATTTGTTTATACAGTATTATCTTACAAATCTATTGAAACTATTATATTTACTTTGCTCAGGCACTTCTGTAAATTTGAAATAAGACATTATACATGTATGTATGTTTGCAATATGTCTGTCGATACATACATAGTTGCACAAATTTATTGAAACTAAACAACTTGTTCTTTGTTTAGTATCAGGCACTTCTGTCGGACTGAAATAGACATATTTGATATACTTGATGTATGTTTGAAATATATATTGTATACAATCAGATATGTAGGGAATCTAGTTGCTATGTGTTCATGGCTTGGCCCTTAGGGACTTGCTGCTAGTGACTTTTGACTTTAGTTTTAATGCGTACTTTAGGATAACTGACAGCTAGCAGGAAATTTTATTAATTGAATTTATATGTAGATATGCAATATTGTATACCTACGTATATCACCTAAATATTGAGGCCTATTTAATAATCTCAAGCTTTTCCATGACAAACAGGTCAGATATACTAAAATCAATTACTATGGCAACAGGTTCAGTGTTCTAGACAAAATGACAGAAAACCAATTTACCATCTCCGTAGCACTACCAAACCGTTGAATGTCCTAAATTGATAACATTGCTTACTTACAACATGCTATGGAAACCATGGTATTAATAAAGTGCATTGTCGATATCTTTAATTTCCTATAGTGAGCCAAGTGTTAGGTTTTCACATGTTCTAAACCATTGGATGTTGATTGTGTGTACCGTATATATGAGACCGCTACTACTTGTTTGATTTATATTTCAAGTATAAGGGTCAACCATATTCGTGTCTTTGTCATCAGCCACTTTACTGGCCCTCTGCAGGTCAACCTGATAGACTTCCAAACATAGAGGTTTACAGTGCGATATCTGATCTAAACAAAGAGTTCTTGTAAGGATTTTTTTCCACAAGTGAACTTACAGATATCAGTTCACTTTTTAGTAAATTCTAATTTGAGACCAGATGAGAAATGTATCCCCTCCTGAACATCAGCATATCAAAATTTGAAATTCCAAATAGTGCCTATTGAGCCACGATAACTATATCTTCCAGAGTAAGCTAGCTGTCTGTGTCTTTGCTGACAAAACACTAATCTAGATAAAAACACTACAACATGAAATCTAAAACACCCATGGTATGAAACCAGAACTTTATCATTCTAATTTTTATTATGAGGGTTCTTAGAAGAGAAGGAACTGTGACCTTTATCATAGTGTTCACAGAGAACACAGATCTAATGACCAATTCCTTGAAAGTTCTATACCAGGAATTTGAGGAAATAAACAATGGACCATATAATCCTACAGGGTGGTCTAAGCCCGGGGAGGGTATGAACCATATATCCTAATGGATTGTCTGGGGAGGGTATGGACCATATATTCTATAGGGTGGTCTAGGGAGGGTATGAACCATACTATCATATAGACTAGTATCTGTTACCCAGGCTCTCACCACTAGGGACTCTACTACAAGACCACCCAGATGAGAGTCTGGGGAAACGTACTTGCGAATTGCCTGGACAGGACCTCTTTCCCAGAGCAGTGCATTCTGGGGAATATTTCAAGTCCAACATTGCATGTTGAATGATCCAGGTTCCTTCACAACAAGTTTGCATGTGTCAAGTGACCTATACATATTCATTATAAAGAACTGGCCTCGTAAGCCAATTCTTCACGACTTGGAAGAAATGCACTATGTGACTTAACTTGGGATTACAATATCCAGACTGTCATTTGGGTGGTCTCCTAGTACTGGTAGAGTCCCCACAGGTGAGGCTGGGTAACTGAGACTTCATATAGATTGGACTAGGGCCGTAGTGTGTATCATGTTTAATATCTATAACATTTCTGAATTTTTTTAATTTGACTTTTCAGTTGTACTGAAATCATACTCTAGCAATAGTTTACATGACATTTATTGTATACTTCTGATCTTCCACTAGTTTTGTCTTATTTTCACTTTCTGAAGCTCAACAAGTCTTTAAATGATTTTGTACATTTTACACAGGTCTACCATGATTACATTCCACCTTTTGAATCCTTTTAAACTGAATAGTGTGTACATACAAGATACAACTATGTAGAATTAGCCCAGATTATGTATTTCATGATTAGCCCAGACTTGACTAGCTTTAATACATGACATAGTGAAGCCACATAGCTAGCCAAGTCTCTGGGCTATAGGTGACTTAGTTTATTTGACCAATCAATGGCAAGTCCTGCAAAAACAATATGTGTTTGTTTGTGTGCAACTCTCCCCTCCATTCTTGTGGCTGGACAATAAAATAGTTGACATTCTACTTTGAAAGTGTACATACAGTAAAAAAAATGTTCTACTAGTATTCTAAATTGATCCTTACAATTATGTACCAGATTTGGAGTCATAAAGAGGAAGAAACATCGGTGATGTTTTGTGGTACTTTTTTACCATGTACATGTACCGTATGAAATCAATATGTACAATAAATGGAAAGTTTATAGAGCTTTGTAGCACGATCTACTAAATGTCAATCATTGCTAACTTTGTAATCCCACACAGTCACACAATGAACTGTATAATGAAAGGCCACTTATAGTATGTCATATATCTAACAAATAAAGGAACAAGGCTAGAAAATGCCTTTATGATAAAACACACTATGCCTTGTACACAATACCAATTTAGGCTTGAGACACTTTATTTTACATGTAAAAACTCGATCAATTTGTACACATTACAAATATTTCTCCCCCCAAAAAGAGTTCATGTTGCAATCCATTACATGCATGGTGGAACTTCAATCCAGATAAAAGTGAAAATTATATGATTTTATAGAAACATATTTATCACTTTTTGATGCAACTATCTACAATCTATGAATACAGTACTGATGTGCCACTGATACAGTAATTGCTTGTGACCCATCCAATTAGGTATTCCCCTCTTCCTTACTGTGGGTGACTCACAAGGAAATCCAGTATTTATCATTTTGACCTACTAGTACTACACAAAATGCTGTTTTTCACTAGCGACCACACAGGTCCCCCTACACTTTTCATGCATTTACACATCTCAATAGAAAGTAACAACTTGCCTGACACGTTCAATATACAGCTCACGAACAGAAGAAGAAGATATTTTTTTCTAAATATTTTTTTGGGGATAAAAAGCTTGCAAAGATTCCTGGCTGACAGTGGGATTAATACATCTCTATGAGAAAGTGCTGCTGGAGAATATATTACTTAGTACTTGATATACTGAATACATATGTACCAGTATTACCATTACAGAGTCATGCATTAACACATGTGTGAATTGCACTGGTGCACTCCACGAGACGTATGTTGACAAAACTCTCCTTATATGCAATATGAATATGCAATAACTCATCCTAATGCAAATATAACACCAACATGATTGATACACAATAAGACGAAATAATTAAGAAAACATAATTTATGACAAAGCACACAGTTTTTGATAATTTTGTGTTTTCAATGAAAAAATGTGCACAAAACAGTCGTCAAATTTATGTAACTAATACTAATAGCTTAAGACTAGCATAACTTGTAATTTTGTATCATGCTGAAAATCCATGCTGGAATTAAATGTCTCTATGGGGAAGTTAGTGTTATGATAGACAATTGATATACATACAGTATATAAAATCATTTTAACATGAGTTGGCTGAGTTCCATAGCAGTGACATAACTGAAATACTTGCTCTCTATATAAAGGTTTCGCTTCCCTAAGCACAACACCGATTGGCATATGCAGGCCTCATTCTGCATGAAGCAGTGACTGTTTATACCAATAACTTCAATAAGTTTAAAGAGGCTGTTATACTCACATAGTGTTTTCAAAATAACAAAAACTACATTACTTACACATCATAATAGCAAAATTCCTGCTCAGATGCTTGGCTTGGCCACGAATACCGCTCCATGACTTAAACAGACACAAAGACAACAAACTAACGATGACAGAGTTTCCAATTGTGCCTCTCAAACAGGGCAAACACAGACCACTGCAGACTGGTTGAATTTTTTAGAATGTAATTCAATCAGCATCATTTGATACTTAGAGACAGTTGCCTCATCACTTTTATGGAGTCTTAGCTTGCAAACAAATTTAGAAAATAACTTTTCACTTTCAATCCTCCATCCAAAAAACTATACCTTTCCCAATTTTCTAATTTTACAGTTCATTACTCACATGATTTGAGTACTTGGGCAGAAATCTACAGAGAATGTGTAACGTTATTATGCAACCAGTTTGGAAGACATTGTGACCTGCTATATATAAATATGTAACAGATGATAAATCCATTTATGTATGGACCCTGTCCAGCTGTTTTATGACATTCGCCACACTTCATGTAATATCACCACACTTCATGTAATATACTAATCACATACCAACAAGTTTGACATTTTTCTCTCATCTTCCAAAGATTTCAAATAAACCCCTTTGTTTATGATATAAACATCTCTTTCAATATTAGAGGCCCAGTAGTGCTCAGTACTGATACTAGTATGAGAAAACTTGGATTCAAATTCATTGCCTTTAAAGGACCATTTTAATTAGGATTCAAATACAGTTGTCTGGCTGAGCTATAGAAAGATTTGGTCTCTAGAGGAGAAAAGGAATAATTCAATGTAATTTATATGGAGCTCCACAGATAACATAACGCTATGTGAGAACCTGATATTGAATCCCTGGCTTTTAATTAATTAAAGTGAAAGTTATATTTTTATTTTAGTACCACATTTACAATGTATAGCCAACAGTTGAACGACAACAGTGTTCTTTGTATGTAGTAGAGTGTTGTGACAAGAAAGGCCAGAAATCAGAACCATATTAGAGTACCACTCTCCGTAGTTGCCAAGAGAGGAACATATGGTGTTTGATGGCAGTGTTGATACCTCAAGTGGTATGGAGTGAGGTTTTCATTTTAACACAAGGGTACTCAGAACCAGGACTCAAAACAAGAGGACTTGGTGCCATGATTAATATGTTTTTGGGAACATTGTACTCTAGCAGATATATTAATTTCATATATAAAACAAGGTGACCCCTAATATCGAGTACCAAAGTAAATAATATGGCTACATCCCATCTCTAACAAAAGAATTTCATTGTTGGCATAACTTGATGTAAACACTGTCCCACTTCCCATACCCATAATCCCTGGAGTTGTTCGGACACTTCCCATGTCTAGGGTGACAAGTACAAGTATGTATTTCCACCACATGGTGTGAGTGACAAGTACAAGTATGTATTTCCACCACATAGTGGAAGACCATACACTATAGGCAAACAGTTGATGGAAATCCACTTCTCAATATTTATATGTAACATATTTGGTGATATGCGCAATCAATGTAAGCATCCAATTACAATGACTCTGACACATTCTTGATCAATAAAAAACCCTGACTACAACATCTGACATCATTTTTCATCTATAACCAAGGTGAACAATACTAAAATCAACCCTAACTAAAGAAACTGATGTTTGATAACAACTTCTGGTGTTCACACCATTGCAACCCCATCAGTATGAGATACTGAGATACAGATCCATCAACCTGAAGTGTGTATAACCTGCCATGCACTCAGTGACGTATTCATCACTGTAACCCGGCCTCAGTTATCATCTCTGTATGAGGTGTTTACAGGTAGACAATTCATCAATGGCACATTTACCATTGTGTTTACACAATGTGACCCTCAGTATGCAATGATGTAGTAATCAATGCTCTACACTGTTTGATATCTCCTAGGTATTTTACCCATGTAAGTAGCAATGTGTATTTTAACATTTACAGTCTACGAGGTCAAACTTTGATTGATCAACTTCATGTAATAATACTATTGCACAAGTCATGGAACTCATCGATGCACTCCTTTGTCAAACTTCAAATGTTGATAAGAAATGTTCATGACTTGATACAAATGTTCCTATGAATATTTCTCAAAGGGTTGCCATGCAACACTCAGCAAGCTACTATCAATACACGGCATTCCAGTGACAATAATATTCAACATTGCAAACCACAAAGGTGTACAGCACAATTCTGTCACATGTGCTTTCAAAGTTTACAAGCCAGAGTACCAAATGTGTTGCACATTTGTTTTCCTCTCTTTTCTTCAAAATGGCCTCCAAATTTGTATCTAATATACATTTACGATACTATGGGACACAGAGCATCAATACCTCGATACTCAAGTAAACATGGCTTTATGAGAACATCTTATAAGGACTTTGTAAATCTCGTCATTCAGGATATCGAATATCTTTGTTGCATGCACTCACTTAGACTACAAGTTGAAGATGAAGATGGGCAACCAGTCAATCCACCAAATCATCACTTCAGACAACTGGTAAGTAAAAATCTCAAATGTCATGGTAGCACTTTGAAGGGGACATTTTTGAGCAGGATGTCAAGTCAGTCAGTTTGTGGCAAATATACAACTGATCAGTGATAGTGCAAAGAAACATTGCCTCCAGGATGATGACAATTTTTCAATTTCCAAAATGAAATCCACTCAATGAATCTACTTCATATTGTGGTTGGTTATGATTTCCATAAAATCCAGTGTACATTGCTTGATGGCTAACATCATCAATTCCACAACAAGACTAGAAATCTTCTTTCTACTCATATCAAGATATTTGGTCACCACCTTGTGAATTGCTGATCTAGACGACACGTTTTCAATGGAATGTCAATTATTACTAGATTTCTTCTAATTCATTAATCTAAATACTTTATTATTTATTGTTTTCTTTTTCCAGAACTCTTACATGCTGCAAGACATTGTCGGTAACTTCTGTGTACTTGAGCTTATACTACAAATGCAATGTCTGACATGTATTCCTGTGTTTATACAATGCAACCCAATGTCAATGAATGCAATGTCTGACATGTCCTGCGTTTACACCAATGCAACCTAATGAATATAATGTCTGACATTTCCTGTGTTTACACCAATGCAACCCAACAAATGCAATGTCTGACATTTCCTGTGTAGTGAATGTAACCCAACAAATCACACACAAAGAAGGTTTCTTCCTTGTCTGTGCACAAATGCAATGTCAATATGTCCTCCAGTGTTTTCACCAATGCAACTCAATATTTTTTACAGGAAGTGAGCTTGTTAAAACACAGTCCTTGTACTAGTAATTTTAGTAAATACAGACATTGGAACAAAAACTTTTAATTATAAATGTGTACTTTACAGAAGAACTGCATGTAATGTCTGACATGCTTTACTAATGCCACCCTTATTTGAACATATATGTTGTGCAAATGCAGTATAACCTTCTAAACATGCATTTTGGCAAATACGTACATGTATACCAATTACGCCCTCTGAGAGTAATACGTGATAAATTCTCTGTAATGTGTACGGAAGTGTCAAGATGTCCCCTGGTTAATAATACAGGTTGACATCATGCAGGCACATCAATGTATGTATACATATAAATATGATGATGTCATAAAAGTAGGAGGAGCAGGTGGAACAGTGACCCCAGATGACCCCTAGGGAATTGACCTATTACATTAGTCTCTGGGGAGTGTGGGAAAAGAAGTACTGTAGTTTACCTAGTGTACATTCAACCCACCTCATTACCATTTCAATTACATATTATTACACAAAAACCTGGAAACAACTGAACAAATGCATACATTTTTAATGGTATATGTAAAAGCACAAGTTTGCCTTACACAGTTACCATTCTACATAAAAGTGAGAATATGTATTTTTTAATTTGTATTTCTAGAAGTAACATTTGGTGTCCTAAACCAATATCAATTACCATGTACTTTGGGTGACAGCAATGTGAATCATGGCCTGCTATTATGTCTTCACTAAAAGCATTCTCTGTCATGTGTAACCATTCATTTCTCTTTCAGACATTTGAATAACATCCATAATTCATTTTTTTTTAAAAAGCCCAAAACCCAAGTCCTTCAAGCGTTATGACATTGAAATTTGATGATATGCGAGGATCGACAACCACTATAATATGTATGGATTATTAGTTTCCTTTGTCAAAGCAAACAACTGGGGTTTTTTGTTCTTGCAGTATTTTCCTTTAAATGTACCGGTACATTTTGGTCCTTTCAACATTTCAAGCAATGTCCTGGCTCTTTATCTTCTTGTGTGACACTGTGAACAATGTACGTGTATAACATAAATGCTATAGAAACACGATCAATACAATGTACCGTTAGTTAGATAGTGGAAAGTCTGTCTGTCTATTACCTCCGATTTCTGACAAATCCTCCGAAAAATCTACACTTTTCCATTTCATTATTCTTGCCCAGTGCAACATAACTATTTTTCGAGTAATTTTTTTAAAGAGTGATGCAAATTTTCAGAATGAAAGTCACTTCATTCTCACTAATCTGCCACTATAATTATGTATCTTAAATTTTTCTTACAACGACGAATATTATCCATTTAAGGTCAGAATATGTAGAAATTCTTGTAAAATTGCCTACCTGTCATCTACCATTTGAGTCAAGCATTCATACTCTTGCTCTGCTGAGGTATTTTCCGAACTCATGGTTTGAGATTGTGTAGAGGACTGATACAGAGCATTCAACTCACACCTAGTCTGTCCGTCTGTACATCTAGTCTAAATTGAATGGAAATCCTAAGTAGCCTTGACTTGTGAATGATGTCATCGACTGACTACGTCTCCTGCCTCCGCCTTATCAAATAGGGGTATGCCATGCCTGTCTGACTTCCTACACCTACAATGCATTGGTATGCTCCACCAGTAACTTAGCATCATGTTTTTAATAACAGTAATCAAATAAATACTACTATAATTTTACAATAAAACACCCTTTTAAGGAACTATTGTGGATTAAATTACAATGTAGTTTTAGTTCCTAGTACATGTACATTATACAGAGAATTGCAGTAGAGAGAATGAATTTAGCTTTCTGTTTCGTCATGGACAGTTTAGAAACTCTTGGTGCAGCATCTAGCTTATATGTCATGTATCAAAACAAAGATATAATATCAAAGACATCTTTTATTTCGTGTTCATTTATTCCAACACTTTCACTGTCAAACTGTATGAATAAATTAGACTGAATTAATGAATGATAATTAAATCATTAAACTGTTCATTACTATGCTGTGTCATCCACTGATTGTCAATTCATCCATCCATCCTGGCTCACACCTACACTGTCACATCTATTTATATACACACATACACACTGATGTATGCATACTGTTATCAACCAGACTTTAATCATTATGATTCCTTAGTGTTTGAATTAAATGGTTTGTAAAAAATTAAAACTGATTTTAGCCTTATGAATGACAAGTTCTGTTAACATACATACACACACAGACAGACAGACAGACAGACAGACAGACAGACAGACAGACAGGCATCCATTCCCCAAAGAGGAGCACTTAAATTTAATTTTGCCACCCTATACCACACACTGTGACATCCAACCATGGTCAAATCAATTTAGGCTAACTAAATCAGTGTCAAAGGCCAATTAAATTCAGGGTATACAAACATGTAAACTATGACAGGATCATAAAGTCTAGATATATCAGGTCCATACCTGGCATTAACTCAATCATATTCTGACATCACAGCGTCCCTGATACAATGGTGTTCATTGATACAATTTTAGTCCTACTTACAGACGGAGTAAGTTGGGACTCCATTCTGGACAATGTCAGAATCAAATCCTGACTTATTCCATCTGACACCTGGACTAATAGTAATATACAATGTACTGTATACAAGTCAGAAATACAGTACTCATCTCAAAGTCATAAAAATTCCTAATTAGATAGAAATTCTGTATGCAATAAAAGTCCAAATAGAAATAATCTATTAACACATAACAGTATATCTATTTTTTTTCTGCAATTACTAGTTTGTCATGCTACATCACCCTATGTGTCAGAATATGAAACACAGAATAATATTTTATAAACTCTCCAGGAAGTGATCAAACTTATGAGTAACAGAGTCTATTTAATTAACATCAAATCAAAGGAATTTGAAGTTCTCAAAAAATTTCACATACAAACATTTGCATATTATTCTGATAAAGAGTTTGATAAACATTTCTTGCACAATATCCGTCTCAATGAGGAACTGTAGGGGTTGGAAAGATACCAGCATCAGACATCAGCTGTTATGTAATAGTTTGCTCAAAATAGATGTTCCAAGTCCTGGTTTGTGTCTGTAGAAGCAGGATATACAGGTTGAGGATGTCAAGAAATCATTTATATCATTATGATTTTATGAACAGATCTGGTACACATGTACTTTAGTCTTTTGTATTTAGAGTGAAGTCTTTACTTTAATGACACTACTAGGGGTGTCAATATACATTTATTGAAACAATTAGTTTCAAGTGGAAGTATTCTATACCATTACATACTATTTTATAGTGGATACTAACAGTAACTGTAGCTTTTTAGTCATATGACTTCTGATATATGAATCTATGATGTTTTCTTTATGTTTAATAGCCTGAATGATGTTGCATATACGATAACTGAAATCATGAGCAAAGCTCTACAAATCACACAACATAATAAACATTGTGGAAAATAAAGTTGGGTAATGAGAAAGTACTACTAGTATTTTCTTATCATGTTTACGCCATTGTATATAATGGCTACGCACAAAAGCTTACTTATATGAGATTCAATAATCCTACGGATGTACAAAACTATCCCATAAAATGCTTGAGTTACTGTTATTGCAGCTTTAAATTTTTGTACTACAGAATGTAAAGTTTGGTAACCTAGCCATTTGAAAACAGCCATTAGTGTGAAACGTTAACATAACAACAGACCTTCCTCCCATAACTTGGGCATATAGCTGTTTACTGTCAATAGCTACTACCTGTAACTTGGAGGTCAAGTACATGTACCTGTAAATGTCATGGTGAAATATTTTGTACCAAGTGCAGATGTAGTTTGATAAGATACATTACTGCAGTAACTTTATGGACTACATGTCTTACTAGTTGACATTGCAACATAAATGCATAGATATATAAAGAAATACTGCTTCCTCCAATACACCTTATATGTAAACAGCTCAGGATGAGGGTTATGAACTTTTTCAACTGAACTTTACTAGTAGTTCATGTACTACACGTTTATTTTTTAAGTGGAGAGAATTTCTCTCTGATGAGATTACACATTCCTCACATTCATTGAATGATGGCAGTTTACAAGATTGTATTTAATTGGCTGTTCAGTCATGTAGCAACAGTTGAACTTGAATCTGATAACAGTTTGCAAGATTGCATTTGATTGGCTGTTCATTCATGTACCAACAGTTCACCCTGATAGCTGTTCATAAGACTGCATTTTATTGGCTATTCATTCATGTAGAAACAGTTTACTCTGATAGCTGTTCAAAAGATTGCATTTGATTGGCTATTCTTTCATGTAGCAACAGTTCACCCTGATAGCTGTTCACAAGTTGTGGAGTAATGATGGGTGAATGGTTATAGTATCCGGCTTGGAATCCGCAGGTTGCAGGTTCAAGCCCCATTGATGCCATTTGTTTCTGAGTGGCCAAAGTCCTTGGGCAAGATTTGAATCATGACTGTGCCTCAGTCAACCCAGCTGTATAATTGGGGACCTGGTAGGATAGAAGTTGCAATGTGAATGCTTTAATCCTTATAAAGGCTGCAATAGACTGTATACTCCCCAGGGAGTTGAGGAAGTATAAAAGGACCGTTGTGTCGCTATAGATACGAGCCAGGGGTAATCATTGTAAAGCGCTTTGAGCACCCAGACTGGGTGGGAAAGCGCTATATATAAAAACCAACATTAGTATTATTATTATTTATAAGACTGCATCTGATTGGCTATTCATTCATGTACCGGACATCTAGATCATCTGGCTATAATAAATACCTATAAAACTTGACAATTTGTACGTAAATTAATCAACCATCAGGAAATGCTGTATTTTGTTATAAAAGTCAAAACTGTACTTCTAAACTTTACACTTCATAATATACATGTATGGTTGTATACAATCTGATTAAAATCCGATCTGGTGAAAGTGGCTAAATGCTTTATTTACCTCTATTTCCATCATTTTGTTGTCATTTGTTTCTGTTCTGAGTGATCGCCACCTTTGGTGGGAACACGGCGATCACTTGGAACAAAAGCAAACGACACAAAACGATGGAAATAGAGGTAAATAAAGCATTTAGCCACTTTCACCATACCGAATTTTAATCAGATTAGGTTGTATATGGCCTTGTTGGTAAATTTACTGTTTTTTGTGGCACAGAAAGGAAAGAACAGTTATGTTGTTTATACAACTGCTATTCATAAATGTATAATTTGCTGATTTTAAAATGATTTAAATCCTTTTTTACAAGTCATTTGCTGAAATTTGGATGATTTGATTGATTTTGATCACTATTAACATGTAGTATTTGAGTCTTGGTCTCTCTATTTATATATGTAGAGTGTGTGGGACAATTCAAAAGTAGAAATACGCCGATAATTCAAATGTAGAAACTATTCTTCTCTGAAATTAGCCTTCTAAGTTCTAATGACACATGTTTTATTGAAATGGTAATCTTCTGAAGTTAACAAAATTAATAAAAAAGACATTTTTTCAACTGTATTATCTGTTCCTTTGCCCATTCTTATCATTTAATTTTCATGGATTGGACTGGCTGTACTCCTATTACTCTAGCCAAGAGTTGTGACTGTCTGGTTTGAAAGTTTTAACAACATGTTTTGAGTTCATAGACAAACAAGTGTCCGTCCAACTACCATATTATTACACTCACTTGTACACAGAAATAGACTTGAGGGAAATTTAGTAGGTATGAAAGTAAACAAGCACAAGCTATCTGAAGAAGCTATAGAACTAGAAAAAGTTAAACCTGAACAGGAGAAACTTATCTTATCTTTTATGACTCCCCATATGCACTAATGTAAAAATATGGGATTCAAATATATGTATAGGGCTTTAAGAATATACAAGATGTCCACTTCCCAGAATCTGTAGTTGAGCATATTTTGTTACATTTAGAGCCCAGTTGAATTTCTCCTGATTTGTTGATAGTTTTTGACAAATGGACTTACAAGTTACAATGTACTAGTGGAGGCATAACTAATGTTATTTAGTTTCTTACCCCTAAATAATCATCCCTTACGGGAAGATTCTGGTATTGAAGTTATGAAAACTAATTATTCTCAGCAGTATCATGAATATGATTTTGTGGGATTCCTGACTGGTAATGGTAATGTCAGTGAAGACATCTTATTCTTAGCGACATGGACAAAAGTTACAACCTTGCTTCCAACTTTCACTAGTTCAGTCTTCGGAGCTAGAGACCAAGTAATTCTTGTAAAACAAATTAGTAACATTACACTATTGCTTCATAGAGGCCATGTGGTTTTATACTGATGAAAACTGTAAGGAAGGTTACCGGTAGTCTGGAACCATACTCCATTTCAATGATGAAAACTCTAAACCAAGGCTACTGATAAGCTGGAACAGCACTATAACTCCACTTGAAGACACTTAGGTCCTGTGCCTGGGGGTCTTTCCAAGGATAGCCGGGCCACCAAGCTAAATGAATTCTATTATGGCAATATCTACTTAAAGTCTAATAAAATCTTATAGATATAGGGAAAGGACAGCCTGTGATTTCACGATTTTTAATAAAAATATGAATTTAAAAATGATAAATAAAAAATGTGTTGGTTTCTTTCACTTTCACTTATCAGTATTGGAGAAGACATCGATCAAAACATCTCTGCACTTTATAGGTGGAAGTGACATATGGACTTAGACACTACTTCCCCTCTCCTCAATCAGTTATATACAATTCAATACTTACTGCACCTGAATAGCCCAGAGACCTGGCTATTTGGCATGACATACTGGCTTGATAGCATTGTCAAGCTGGATAGTCAGGCCTTTTGGGCAATCTCTTGTAGAATCCAACTTTGTGTGGTTGGTCAGTGCATAACTGAGAAATGGTTTTACATACACAAATGGACAGCTGAAGTTAATAGCTAGTAGAGGGCTACACTATATTGAAATTAATTTTAGGGGTCCAAGCCAAAAGGGCTTGGGTTTCTATTGGTCTTGTTCAACTTCTTCATCTTCTTATAAACTGTTGTTGTATGAAATGAAATCAACTCAATCTTACAGTTACTCAGGAAAGACATATACTTATTTTGGACTCACACAAAAAATCCATAGCATTTGAATTCCAGCAGGGTAACAATAAAGCTTTTGGAAGGTTAATTTCATTGGATACAAATAACTTATATGTTCAATAATGTTAAAACCTAAATTTGGATCCCTGGACTAAGCAGCTAAACAGGTACAATGCAAATACTAGGACACAACTCCATTTCCATGATGTTGAAGTCTTTTATTACGTAGGTTGGAAGTTGAATTCTATTTTTATGTACTATGTAGGTTGAATAACTTCCTCCTTGACAGTTTACCACTGACAAATCTTATCCATCAGTCATGGATGAATGGGGAGGTAAGAGCTGACATCTACATAAATCTGATCTTTTTATTATGACTTTTAAATGATATTTATAGTACAGTAACTTCCACATCTAAACAATGCTTCACAGTATTCACGTAATCCAATACACTGCTGAATCAAATCTTGCTCACTAAAAGTTTGTTCCAGGAAGTCTACAAATTTTAAATTATATAAAGTTGAATTCTCAATAATGGAGTCAATCATGTAAATTAGTGTATATTATTTTGTTTTTGAAATAAATAATGGATTTAAACATAACACTCCAAAATAAACTTCTTCTTAAAATGATATGAATTTATAACATGATACATCCTTATCATCATAATCATAATTAATATAAGCTCATAAGGATATATAATTTTTTTATGACAGAAGATACATTTTTATTCATGTGCAAAATACATTACTTTTCTACCCCAACCCATCAACAACTGATTATAGTATTATTGACTTAGTCTAGTTCCTACATACAAGTTACGATTACTCCAATCATCTCCATTCACATATAGTCAAGATACCCAGAAAACTGTTATGCTGTCTAAACCGCCTGCTGGGCCAGGGGTTAACAGTGCATGTCAGTAGTAATCCATCACAAACTGACAGGCAGTTGTAATATTGGTTACTTCCTTCAGACAATTGCTAATTACAATAATATTTACTACAGAACTCCACTTCCAGCCTGAAACTAAATCAGATGGGGATGCAATAACATCATCATGTTTTCATGAATGCTGTTGGGGGTGGGGGTGGGGGGTGAGAGCACAGATTTCTGTGCTAGAGTAATGACTTTGACTATACGTGACGGTGAGTGGAGATGATCATAATTGTAAAGTGTACATATAAGAACTAGACTATATTGACTAAACAAATTCAACACTTTCAAACAATCTAATTGTACTTCAAAAGTCTTACACCTTTTCATCTTATATTCCCAGTCCTGATCATTGATAACAGCAACCTCTGCCATTTTGTAGTATATTTTATGTTCATACAAATATGTTATGTGTTTAGCATAGTTTGTTGTATTTTTGTTTTGCCTACTCTATCTCTGGCTGTCCTTTATATTTCTTGCAGTGGAATGAATAAAGTGTTTCATTTTCTGAGTCTGATATTTTTTCCAGTGATCCCTAATTTGTAAGATCGACTGGTCTTGAACATCTTGTCCAAAATTTCAAACATACACACTTCCTTACAATTATTTGTTACCTAAGGCTAAACTTTAGTCAATGTGTTTACACTAGATGTAAGATTTATGTGACAGTGAGTAAATCTTCTGACAAAATATACATACAAAGTATACAAGTCTATGTACAAAGCAAACATAGCCTTATTGTTTACAAAAGAAAGGAATTTATTTACAATGTACTATTCTAGCAATGAGGAAATCATCCAGTGTTTTTGTGTTGTTAAAATCACACCATTGTATAGCTGAATGATGCTACAGGTTAGGGCAGATCCATTTTGGAAAAACTTGACTACATTTATGAAAAAGAGGAAAATATGAAATCAGAATCCTTGATCAATGGCAATAACTAATTGTCATTTATTCTACCACTTAGAGAAGTGGTGAAACAACTCCAATCAAATCAGTATTATGGGTCATATAAGAATTCATCTCTACTTCCAGGTAAACATGCAGAACACACAATCATGTCTCAAGTTCTAGTACACTCTGTACAACCATAGACCCTCCTGGGTGGAGGGTCTATGGTACAACACAATGGAAAGTCATTCGCAAACTTTATTTAGTAAATAAGTCAACATATAGCGGTATTTCAGAATGTGTGCTGTTCACACTGTCATAGATTGTAAGATCCGTTGTATTGTTCACTGTCACTACATCCTCCAAAGCTTATCTACATATGAATACATGAATTAGGCAAACAACTAAATCTGACAATAATGAGAACACATTGTACAATGTATATAGGCCATTTCCTCCTTGTCATTTTTTACTTGGTTCAATTCATACATACATTTTACAATTCCACCTTCCTTCCTAGGTTTCCAAAGTTTCATTGCAGAGATTAGGCTTTAAAAATAATCTTATTGAGAAGTGGATATTGAGGAAAAGTCCAGCCGTCACTAAAATTCTTATATGGTGAAAAGACATATAAAACAATACTGAGCTACAAATTGACTTCCCACATTTTAAAATCAATATCACAGAATTATTAGCTCTTTACTACAAACATAAATTTCTTACTTTCCTTTATTAAACATTTTCACTTTCCTATCATGATTTCTTTCATTTTTCTTTAATGTTGACTCTTTTGCAATATCTGTTTAGAACTCCCTAGGGTACTTGCTCTGTAAACATCTAATGACGACTTCAGTAGACATATGGCACACTATAACTATCAATTCATTCTATGATTAATAAACATAATCAACAGTGTGACAGATCAAAGTACAGCAGTGCCATGTGAACAAAGATCCATTATTGGCTAACTACTGTCTCAAGTGTGTTTACTCAACTTACACTGTTTGTGCATAATAATGCAGTGACATGTAGGCCTTGTAGTGGTACAGTGCACTTTATAGTTGTCAAGTCCCAGTACCTGTAGGCTGTAATACTATTTTACGTCACGCTCCAGGGTCAAAATAGAACAAGAAGGTCTTATTCTTACAGGCATCTATAGTAATTCATGTGTAGCTCATGGGGTGGAAGTCATAGCATCAACCAAGAAATGGAATAGCTGTTATTTTCATGACATATCAAGGTGGTGAAATCCCATTTCAGGTAACCAGAAATGAGCGTGAAGTGAAATAAACAATCCCACATTGAAATAATATGAATATATTGAACAGAATGGAAGCATACATTCTTAACCCATTCTGGCATGAATTCAAACAAAACAGAAGTACACTTCACAAAACAGAATTGAAACACAAGTTAATTCTGATATAAATCAGCAAATAAACAGAAGAACTAATGTGAATTTGATATGGAACACACACTGAAGTCTGAGTAGGAATAGAGTAAATCATGATTTATCATTTTAACTGCCCTGAACTACTTCAGTTAATTAGTTACTCATTAGCATTAGCCAAGGGTCTAGTTTTAGTTGTGGAGTCACAGTTACCTGGTAGGTGTACTAAGCAATAACAGGTGGGGTTATTGTGATGGATTGACTGAATGAGTCATTTGTAATGATTGGTTTGTACCCACTTCACAAGTTGTTGCTAATTAATTATACTAGAATTAAGGATATTTGTATAGTCTACTAATGGTATCAACAGCTTGAGTCCATCTTGACTGGCCAAAATAAACAGTTAATGAAAAGCCCACACTGACATACCCCCCATCACACTGTCTGGCCTTGGTCTGGCTGCCTTGGTGAATACAAATGTAACCTTGAAATTATGTCAGGTAGAACCAAAACACACTTTTCAGTCAAACACACTCTTGATAAAAGTCTACAGACCAATACTGGGATATCATTTTCCAGAAAGTCAAAATACCTATGTCAGCTGTACCAAGATAAACAATACATCACAGCTGTGTATTTGCAAAAGGTTTATTTACATTGTAATTTAAAGAACTCAACAATAATATGTTTTGGACAAAAACTAATACATACTGGAACTCTTCAAATTTAGAATGTTTATACTTACGACAATATTAAAGTATTTTTTCTTTCATTTTGTGACATAAGGAAAAATGTTATATAAATGTTCGAAGAAAGTGTTGTGTACATCACCGTATATACTGTAGCTTTATGCTTTTATACCAAATATATGAAAGGCATGTTTATACACTAACAAATAACAAAGTTTTCACTACAAGTTCAACATTTGGTTAGTGGTCTGAACCACAGTCCTCTATGCACATGGACTGTGTCTGAACTAACATGAAGTCACAGAATATCACTTTGCAATAATAGGAACAAGAACAAATTTTTCCATTGCAGGGCAGATTCTACATTTACGATTTAGCATGACTTTTCAGTAGTAGTATAGACATAATAGTACAACTTGAATCATAAAACTGGACAATAAAATTATATTTCCTTGCCTATCCCGTTTTATAGTGTTTGTGGAAGTCTAAAAACACTGTTTTCTGTGTGTCATGGGCCAAGAATTCGCGTCTATTGTGGTATATAACATTATTTATAGTCCCACGCATGGGGAGTGTTAATGTGTTTATTTATAAATTGTATGAATTCCATTCTTTCATAAATTCGAAATAGACGTGTTAAATGTAATGTTGCGTTTGAAGATCTATGAAGAAGACATCCACCTTCCGCATACTTTTCTTTCCGCGTTTCATCTTCTTCCGTAAAAATAGAGTTTCCTGAAGTGATTTACAATTGTGTATGAACTTTATCAGTAAACAACTGTCAAAGCCACTTGCCAAGTATTGTAGAGTGTAGTGGAACTTAACGTGTCACGACGAAGTCTACTTCAATTGGCCAATAAAAGAGGAACATTTGTTGTGATAAAAATTAAATAAAGAAAATCATATGAGCAATAGTAAAAGCCACTGCATAAATGTAGAGATTTCAGCTTCCGCCTTTCTTTTACGAAAGTTCCTCCTACTTACCCCATTGTGATAACGTTACTGCAGATAGACACAGCTGACACAATAAAGGCACCTTTCAGGAATATAAATACTGAAAACTTCTCTTTGAACCAGCGCAGTAGTTAAAGCCCGTAAGATCGGATACTGGCGGATACAAACAAGACTGGATCTACAAGCAGAAGATTCCTAGGTGAAGTTAAACACAGGTGAACGGATTTCGCGTACGCTACTTCCCTTATTTCACATGCATGACGCCATTTTGTATCTCAAACTGGGATCACACCCACAATGCACTGCGAGGGAGGCCGATGTAGTGCCAGTTGGAAACATTGATTGCAAAAGCACGCCTTCCAGTTACCCCTCATTTTATTGCTGCTATTTGTGCTACTCCATTTTCTTCCCAAGTGCTTCTTTTGGAATGCATATTACTGCCTAAAACGTGACCTTGAAAAAGAACTTTGACCTATTTTTACGCATGCGCATCATTTGCCTTTAAAAACAGCTGGAACCTCAAAGTCTCAGTTCTCAACGTGGAAAATTTCCTCACTTTGTTGTGATGTTTACATAAATATGACATATATAACTTCGTGGGAAGAGTTCGCTAAAGCGTCAGAGAGACTTTATATCTCGAACCCAGAGAAGGTGAGCATTTTTTCATTGTATTTGTTTTGTAATGTAATGATGGTTTCGAAAAATGTGGCATATCGCATTGTGTTCGCATAGATAATATTAATAATACACACACACACACACACACACTATTGTAGCATAGACGTTGGGGTCTCTCTCCAATGTCTGTGGTTGTAAACGTGAGTTGGTGTACAAAGCTTTAGATTGTCAACAACTGACTCTTCTTGTGACATTGTTGAAGAGAAAGTGAAAATGGTTTTATACTATTGCAAGCTTGTCAGCACAAGCATGGAGGTAGGAAGGACTCTACCTCCATGGTACAAGCAATGTATTACTATTATATTAGTGAGACTCTCACCAATACATCCATGGTCAGTAGCATTTGAACCAGGAAATTTCTCAATTTCAAAACATCTTGTACAAAGTGTGTACAAGGAAATTTAAGTGTTATATATATATATATATATATATATATATATATATATATATATATATATATATATATATGTTTGTGTGTGTGTGTGTGTGTGTGTGTGTGTGTGTGTGTGCGTGTGTGCACACACGTATGTATATCACTACCAACCAATGATTAATGTTCTCCATTTCATTATAATGGATCCAGTTTTATGTGTCTATTGAAATCCAGTGCTCAGACAAGTTTCAAAAATGTTTGTCCATCATCCTTCATAGTCTGTAAGGTACGCCGTGACGGGGTGCCCTCAAACATCGGCCAACCCCTGGAGGCCGGTGAGGGCGAAACGTCACAACGTATCTTACAGTCTACATCCTTCAGTAATGACAATAAATGTTCAAAGAATATTATTTTATATAAACAATGATAAATTTTATGTAAATGTATGGACAGATACAATTCTTTAATATTCACCAACGTATTCCTTCATCCAGCGTCATGAAGAAAATGAAAGTTTCAGAAAGGCTAAAGGTTTTGTCACTTTTTTTCTTTGACTTGGAAGTGGCAAGGCCCCCTCTAGTACATGTATTTTAAATATTGGTTAATAATATGATTATATCGGTGCATGGTAAAAAGGGGAAAATACTGTATATTCTGAAGGTTGTAACTCTTCTGTGTAGAATCATGTAATTGTGTTCCAACTTGAGTGTGTAGAAAATAAATTTTGCATTTTCTGTTTGAATACACATTTGTGCTCACTGTTTCTCACTGGCTACTCAACACAAATTTGAATGCATTGTACTTTGTAGGTTGAGGGCATAGTATATTGGCAAGTAATCTGTTTGTTGATGAAATATGAACTGCTTATCCCAGTACATACATGATTTGTACATAAGGTTGATTCTTTGTATCTCAGATAATTTGATGCTTTGATACTTTTTACTTGTTAAAAATTTCATAGACATTTGAGATCTCTTTCCAACATCTATGAACATGCAGTTGTGATTATATTGGGATTAATTTTTGCTAGATTTGGAAATTTGAATAATCTCTAGTATATCCTAGCATTTATAATCTACTGTGTCAAAAATAAGTATAAGTAACATTGACTGAGACTTCATCCTGTTGTATTGGTAGGTGCGCTTTGTAGTCAAGTATAGACACTGTGATGGTAAATTATCAATTAAAGTAACAGATGACCAGGTGGTAAGTATTTCTACATTCTTATATTGTGTTTTAGTTTGGTTAACTGCTAGTCAACTCAAAAGGTATATCTTATCATGTTCAAGTTCAAATATGAATTTGTTTTTATTCCATACATGAGGATGATCTATATCCCAATCAGTTTAATTTAATAATTCACAGTTTCCATATGACTCATGTTGTCATCAAAGCAATATCAAACAGCATCTGATGATTTGTCAAAACAGATTTTGGCTAGATCAAATACATGTATAGTCCTTGGGCAAGATTTGAACCACGACTGTGCATCAGTCCACCCAGCTGTATAATGGGGACCTGGTAGGATAGAGGTTGCAATGTGAATGCTTTAATCCTATACACTTATAAAGGCTGCAATGGATTGTATGCTCCCCAGGGAGTTGAGGAAGTATAAAGGGCCATTGTGTCGATATGATCTGAGTCAGGAGTAATAATTGTAAAGCACTTTGAGCACAGTGTGGGAAAGTGCTATATAAAAACTAACATTATTATTATTATTATTATTATTATAGCTTTCCTAGAAATGAAACATTGTAGTAGAAGTCCGAAGCAATCACCATCATAGTCATTTTGGCTACAAATTTATCTTTTTTTGTACAAGTAATAATATAATATTAACAGACTGACTGAAATAATTTCATTACAATCAGTTATGTCGCAATTGTGGCAATGATTTCAATGTTTGCAATATTGTTGTTGATGCTCTGCTTTGTAAACAAATTTTAGCACAACGAAAGAAATGCTTGACATTGCAATACTGTAATTGTAACTGTATGTACTTCAATTTTCAGTGTTTGCAATATAGAACAGAGCATGCTCAGGATGTGAAGAAACTAGAAAAGCTTAGTAACACATTGATGAGATCCATGGTATCAAAATAACACTGACATAGTTATCTGTTGGAGTATGAGAGAGAAGATCTTGACAGACACTTACAATGAAAATGAAGAAGAAAGAGGACAAATTGGTGAAAGCAGACCAACGCAGTTTCCTTTATCTGAAATGTACTTTTATGTTCAAGTTGTTAATATTTTCAAATAAACACTGCACTTTCAATTGAACTCCTACTGTCACTATGTCAAATTTCATGCCACCCTCCTGATAAATAGTTATCGTTTATCTGTATCATATTAACTATGGTGTTAGTATAAAAGTACACAAAAAGCAAGACATGGAGAGATGGCATATTAAATGGTATATTTCCTGATATGGAAAATGCAAATATTCACAATGAGAGGATGCAAGAGCCCCATCACAGACAAAAACAAGAATGCACTCAATAGAGCAGATACCTCCTTCAATGCTTAGCAGTTCTGATATGCCAGCTAGTACCGTACATACCAAGCAAAACCCAAAGGTAGGTTGGTACTTGATGGTTGAAGCTAGAAAAGCCATGGTTTTATTAAAGTCAAGATTCAGAATTAAATATCCACCAACATCTATCGCTCTCCTTGACTGGCTGGGTCGGAAAAAATAGGTAAACTCACTGTCATAAATCAATTTATAAATCCATACAAGCACTGCAACAACTAAAGCAGTCCCTTTACAGATCATTTTCCTTCAGATGTAGGCTAAAACAATAGGGAATGCCAGACAGTCAAAGGTATGCGAAACCATATTTGTACATGTGTACAGTGCTCAAGTGAGCGTGTACTCACTACACTAGATTAGAACACTCTTTTACATGCGCAGTGAAGATGTGCAGTAAAAAGACCAGTTTTTAACCTTAAGCAGTCAAAACAATGGTTAAACAATGGATTTTTGTGTTCTCAAACCAGACCCAGTTTGATCAAATATGGTCTTTAGTGCTTAGATCTGCCTAGGTACTTGTAGAAACAATAGATGAAAACACACATATTCCAAATTTTGATACAAGCATCCCTTGCATGCCAATAGATGGGCGTAACATTCTTAATAAATCAAAAGTGTGCTTTTGTATGATTACATGAAGTCATGACAAAGGGCTGTTAGAATTTGAAATATGAGTTAAGCTCATCAAAGTATGTTGTTGTTTTTGTACTCATTTATTGCAGATAAATGATATATTGGAGTAACATTCATACTTGATTTGAACCAAATGTTTGCAAATATTACTAGTATGCATGTCTATTACAGTTGTTTCCAATTATAGAGAATCACAACGAATACACAAAAAAACTTACATTTGAGAATGTTACTTACGATCCATTAGCGCAATAAGCTTACTTGTCCTGTTTTAGCCCATGTTTCCTTCTTTTATAATTTAAAGCCCCCTTAAAAAATATGAATGCACAAAAAAATGTGGGGCAAGAACATTATTTAAACAGATACTTAACACAATGTCGTCAGTTCATACTTCAATCAGAATTATAAACATGATATTGTTCTTATCTTACAAAATGCACTCTTTCACTCAAGTCGGACTAAGTGCACTAGTGGTGATGGAAGCAGACGCCTGAGACGGTGGTTTTTACCGCAACGGCAGAGTGAGGTGCGCCCTCTAGAGCGGAACTGCAAACTTCTCTCACCGAGAACAGGAAAAAATCTGTCGGTGGTTGAATCATGGATATGTCGCCAATATATGTATTGAGAGGATGTGGCTAGATTAGATACATTCATGATGGAGAATTAATTACAGTGAATGGTGTCATGTTCACTGTATGATATCAAATATATTCGTTTTCTGTTGGCATGCACATGATGTATCCCACACAGGATTCAACAAGTTCGACTACTTGACGTGTGACATTATAATTTACCCAGTTCGTGACATGAAACTTTCAAATATTTACAAGACTTCAAAGCATTTCTTAAGAAAAACGAAGAATAACAATGAGGAATATTGGATGACAAGAGAGTTTACGTGTTTTATAAATTTACATAAATATATACTACTTACTACTAGTAAGTTGCATGTAAGTGGGTCGTCATCGAACTGAACAGCCTTACACACTTTTACATGTAGTAGCAATGCATGCATACTTTAATATTTTGAGAATGTATTTTAACATATATCTAATTTCATCACAGTTTATCATCCGTTTATAAACCGTTATACTGTGATACCATTAGATATGGCAATATCTACTAACCAGGGGAAGTTATACCCGGAAGTGATGTTACGGATTTCTTATTCCGGAACAATTTTGAGAGAGATATAAAATGAAAGAAATGTTTGTCAGTTCCGCCCTAATGACTCGCCAGGGGATTGGCAACCTGTGACTTTCACAAACTAGATTTGCTTTGTAACACCCCCGTGGTCCGTTTTGGTTCTATAATTCGAACAAAATAACAGAATATAAGATAAAATAGAACAACAACAACAACAACAACAACAACTTTAAATAAAATTATGTGTCCTGTGTAAATGCACACGACATATTATAACACGGTTATAGTTGAGATTGTAGATGATTACTGAATTGTACCTAAGATCCGCCACGCCTACTGACTATACACATTGAACTGAACTATTGATGTAATATGTCCTCAGTACCAATGACTCCCATTGAACAAAGCTTTACCCATCAAGAAATATCATTTATTTCTTGGAAAAGGTAAAGTCCGTACTGTCGATGTAGTGCTGTGCCTACTAGGTATATGTAAAGATAAACGTAAGCATAAGAAATTTAAAATATTCGATTCTACAACTGTTATCAACTATAGATAGTTATTCATGTGTTATGTTATGTTATGTTAATTTCTTCGAGTCATTTTATTCGTTTGTTTGTTTTGTAACACGGTTTCTGGGCTCCCTGTGATATAACATGAAGCCCTACAATAGGGTCGAGTAAATAATTATTTCTATTGTCTATAATTTTAATCAAAATGTAAAGTATAGATGGGTCATAGATAATTGCCTATTCCAGAGCCTATTCTTTGAAATTGATGAAAATGTCCAAGTTTCACCCAGGCCGACGTCACCCGTTTTTGTAACCCGTTTATTTCTGGCAGTGAGAATTTTATAGTGTATGTTAAGTTCTAGAACCTAAAGTGGCCAAACAAAAGTTACAGGGAATATTCGCCATCAGTTCCTAGAGAAAGTGTATAAAACAAAAAACATTCGGCTTCCTTTTTAGCCCTGACTTTTTTGTTATTGTTATTATTATTGTTATCTTTGCATATTTAGTACTGGACTTGACTGAAACTAATAAAGATTATATTCCGGGGCGATATTTGCAGCTATAGAACAATATTCATTTCAAAAGTACTACCTTATTTTCAATAACCCTCCCCTTTCACTCCCCACATCTCATGTCACTGAATTGACGACAGTAGACCACCTGTGAGCCAATCCCTCGAAATTCGGATACTCCTCGCAAAAGTAGCATAGGTAGGTCTGATGATGAACTTCCGCGCAAATGTAGGTCAGTCTCGTCCATTATGGCATAGGGGTTCCTGCACTGTTAATTACAGTGAAATACTACTTTTCAAAGTATAAATGAATTATTCTAATCTGAAATAATTCTTTTGAAATTATATTGATACTTTCAGATAGAACTAGGCGATATATATTTATCGTTCCTTATTTTGCTTTGTGTATCACAGACACCACCCCTTGAATATCTTGACGGATATTAGTGTCCCTGGTGATTGCTAAATAAGGCAAATGGTTAACAACAAGTGACGTCAGTACGGGTACACCAAAATGGCGGACAGCGAGCTCAACATAGACAAAATTATCGGCCAGCTTTTAGAGGGTATGTTCGTTACGTTCCCTGATCTTAATGCCTTAAAATGATATCGATGATAATATGACGTTTCAGCTTTATCGTACAGTGTTCTAAAATATATTTTGTGACTAAAAATGATTGATGAAAGTATGAAGTAACAACGACTGTAACAGTGTCAGCGTAACGTTAACGCAATACAGGCACTCCGGAATGCGGAGGTTGTTGACTTGTCGTTGATATTTCACTCCTTTCTGTTATTGTTTCTGTATGTTTCGTCCTTGTTTAATATGCATTCTCATATATACGAATTACATCTATAGTTAGAGGATGCAAACCAGGCAAACCAGTACAGTTAACGGAGGCAGAAGTTAGAGGACTTTGCTTGAAAGCACGTGAAATATTTCTCAGTCAACCTATCCTCTTGGAGTTGGAAGCGCCACTTAAAATTTGCGGTAAGTAAATTGATACGAGCTATTCATCTTCAAACTTATATGAACTGGAATTGATGAAGTGTGCAATTTTACGTACGAATTATGAATATGGAATATGGTTCGTCTCATTGAGCGTTTAGGCAAATGACCAGGGTGTTCGCTTGTTTTGTAGAGAACATTAAGGGGTCAAGATCGCTTGACATGCGAAGTTATCAAATACCTTTTCTGGCCCGTTGATTGGTATGGCATGAATGCAACATGTCATATGTTCTGTATCCGAACAAAGCAGCTGTCAAAAAGTGAAGACAGTAAGAACAGACAAGGGACTTGTATATGATATCATTACAATTTTGTTGTGATATTAAAAATGGTGTTGTATGCATACAAATTTCTTAAGATTTCTTTGAAGAATGGACCTAATGTAAAAAGAAAAGTTTCTTGTTCTATAAAAGTTTAATACCAAAGTTGATAAATTTAGCATCTATACAAGACATCATACTTGTTCATACTGACTTTAAACTATACACTTGATTGAAGAGTCTAATATCATTTATCACCATCAAATATAAATGTAAATTGCAATAAAAAGAGGTGCAATATTATAACTAATACCAGTCATTCGGGTTTGTTGAATATGTGTGTTAGCAAGTGATGATTTTAGAAAGCATGTAGTGGGCCTTTAAAAGTGTCTTTACCAAACCTGTTCTTGAATTTGATATTTGACATGGTAAACATCTTGATAAATCTAATTAACACATGATTTGACATACCTATGTGATAACAATTTTGCTTTGTTTGTTTTGTCTACTATCATAAACTGATTACTAGATCTATTCTAAGCACACTGTAACAGTCAAAGACTCTTGTATTCTGTTCAAGTTCCAGAATGGTTTTTACCATATACTGGTATATATATATTGAGCTGAGTGTTCTTTAGTTTTGCCACATGTTCTACAGCTGTAGATGTGTAAAAAAAAAAAAACACCTTAGATATTCTTATTTTTTCAAATGAAATTTGAAAACATTAACTGAACAGACAGTCATGTAAGACCAAAGTGAATGTCAATCTGTAAGAGTGGAGACGAGTTTTGTAAGTTTGAGAAAAGTGTATGAGTCACCAATTACTCACATGGGTATTGCCAATCCAACAACACCCAACAGTGTTCTCCCCACAAATTTATGTTGACCATAGTACTTCTATTCTGTTGTTATACCAGTGAGTTTCAACAGGGTTCAATTAAATTTGCCATGCTGTAAGAAGAATATCATTTAATATTTGACTGAGCAACACAGGTTTTCCCCAGGCACTCAGGGACAGGGTTTCAATTCCAGGTTCTAGTAGCAGCCTCCCTGTTGTCTTATCAGTGGATCCATAAAGATTAAATAGGACCAATAGGACCATTATTTTGTTCTCAATCAATTTTTTTGGATAGCATCTCTAGACAACTGTTTTCACACCTTAATTCATAATTGTAATTTTTATCCAAACTGGGCCGGACCCATAAGCATCAGCCTTCACTGGACTCCTTGGGAGACAGGTGTATAAAAACCTAAAGAACTATGCATAATAAATAAAGATTATTGTTATATTTTATAATGATTGTTAAATTGTAATTTAAATATGTCATTAGACAACCTGCATATAGATGTATTTTGATGTGTGCATTACTTGAATACCATGTAGGCATGTTAGGATCAGGTTTATTGTTCTGTTTGATACTAGTAAGAGGTTGGAAGAATCCTAATTAACTTTCAAATAGCCAATTTACTGATATATGACATCAATATAAGAAAGAATATGATATTCAGTATACCTTATCCATGTTATTGCCATGAGCCCATTGCTTCTGTTCATCAACTTTATAGTATGAAGGCTGTGGCCATGAGTCTAAGAAATATATATTATTATGAACCACAATGTAATACACAAAAAAAGTACATTGATAAAATAAATTAAGGTTATGACCATGAGTTCAAGAAATAAACAATACAATATTAGTTAACCAGTATACTGATATTGTTTATTTTAAATACCAGTAATAAAGGTAGATAGAAGATTGTCATTGTGGATATTCTTTTTAATTGCTCCCCTTTGTTGATATGTGACCACCATAATAACCAGAATAAAAGGCTGTAAAAGTGTAAAGGGCAGCAGTATTCATATTTGTATAAACAACATTTAGCTAATGATAAAGAAACTTTTAGAAAGCAGTTTATGGTAAATGATCAGGTAGAGAGTACAAATATTTTGATGATGTATAACAATGTTGATTACTGTAATAGGTTGAACCCTGTTTCATGAAATTTATCAGCTTTGTTTTGTTCACTTACAGGAGATATACATGGACAATACACAGATCTTCTTAGACTCTTTGAGTATGGCGGATTCCCACCAGAAGCTAACTACCTATTTTTGGGTGACTATGTAGATAGAGGCAAGCAGTCACTTGAAACCATATGTCTGCTGCTATCATACAAAATCAAATACCCAGAGAACTTCTTCCTACTGAGAGGCAACCATGAATGTGCTAGTATTAACCGAATTTATGGCTTCTATGATGAATGTAAGTATTATTACGTGTCTCTCAAATGTTATCATTTTAAGAGTTCTGTGAATCCATATTACTAGTAGTACTTCAGGACTCGAAATTAACAGTAGTCCTGTGTCCACAGACTACAATTCTTGTCATGGGGCTACCATAATTTGCAGCTGGTAGCCCACTCACACTGCCACTGATTATGTGATGATTTATACATGTAAAGGATGGAAGATTTATAGACAGAAAGTATTTAATAACATACATATTTCCAATAGTGGAACTCTATTTTCAGTTCAGGACTTTTGGTCACTAAGACTACCAAAGAAAAGAGTTAATTTTGAGCCCTTGACTTTCAGTATCAGAAAGGTGAAATTTTAAAGTAAGACAACAGTGAAATAAAGATCTTGTGTCACATATCCTTTTTGGAATCAAAATGTGAAGCTTTAAATTTTGTCAACAACAGATAGTACTTACAATACTGCATTGATTATTAACCAGTTGCCCATAGCTTTCATAGAATGAAAGGTTTAAATACAGTGAAACTTAAGAAAGTAGTAATTATATTTGAAAAATAAGTACATGTTGTAGTATTTGATTTGACTCTGAAGCTAAAGTGAATATGTAGAAATAGTATTTTTCATTTTTATCTATAAGACTTTGATAGTGATAAGTCATCCAGTGTTCTAGTTACTAGGGATGTGAATGTTTGCTGATATCAGGAGATTGTTGTTTTTGTTTGTATTACAATGTATTCCAGCAGTCCAAAATAGACATATTGTTTGAGAATCTTGATGAATTGATGTACAAAATTGTGCAGGACTATTTGCACTGTTGAAGAAGATACGTAAAATCTGATTAATGAATCTGACTATTGTGTCAGTGGTTAGACATCTACAGTACTACAGTGTGCCCTCTAATGATAGCCAAATTTTGTTGTTCTGGGTCGGAATGACAAAAACTGGCATTTCTTGTGAGTAGTCACCACATAGTAAGAGATGGGGGAACACTTGAAATTGTGTGCGTCAGTGGTGCAGAGGGCACACTGACAGTACAGATGTATAGTTATGTTGACATCAGTGAATGTTGAGGTAATATCAGTAAATTTTAGATTGATGTAAACTCATGTCAGTAGACTTTGATAAATGACAGCAAATATGCCATTAACCTTTAGCTTTTTTGACATCCAGTACATTACATGCATTATGTCAACTGGCATATATGATGGTTATAGATTTTACTTATTATATCATTTGTGTTTATACATTAAGCTGTCAATTATTCTGTAACCAACACTCAAATTAATGTATATTATCCAGACTTGCACAAAGACTGTCATATATGTGAAACAGGAATTCTTGTCCTCTCTGTTATCTTGAATATATACAGTTAGTACTGTATCTTCTGTAGTGTTATGTACTATAGTGGGTTCCATCATAATATTTCCAGATATGAATAAGAACTTACTAATTCACGAATGATATATCATGGTGAGGTAAATAACATATGACTTAGTAATTTGATCGAGAGAATTTTGCTTCAGCAATTCAGTTACTGAAACGTAAAGGTATTCTACGAATCATCTGATGTGATGTTATTTTCCATTCTGTTTCTTATGTATCTGTCAAAAGTACAGTAGTATTCTTAAACAATTTGTGTTTGGCATTCAAAGTGCAACCTCTATCAAGATATGATTTCACCATAGTGTCAGTGTTTCAACATTATCTAGTATCATTGTATTAATTACATATGTTGAGTATGAAATTCAGTTCAGTCGGAATACATACACATATGAGAAATCCAATCTGTTTGTTACAGGTAAGAGACGGTACACCATCAAATTGTGGAAGACTTTCACAGACTGTTTTAACTGCCTCCCCATAGCTGCAATAGTAGATGAAAAGATCTTCTGTTGTCATGGAGGTAAGTGACAATATGATTTAGCAATAAGTATGTTGTCTTTTTCGGCAATCCCTTCTTATTGCTTTGTCTTCTACATATGTTAGATTATTTGTAGAAGTTAGATTGTCAATAATGACTCAGCATGTCTTTGTAGGAGTGATATGACTGAAGTGACTGTTTTATTTTAAATAGAAGTTTTGTTAACCCAACCTATAAAAATACCATTGACTTCAAAGTTATAGAAAGTTTTATCACCATACACCAATTCATATTGAATGCATCACAAAGCAATAAACACAATGTGTTATATATACTAAAACTCTTCAAAAAGATGTTTTTTTGTGAGTGACTTACTTAAATATTTAGGTTGTCCAAGATAATGACATATGTAGTTTTTGACACTTTATGAACCCTGTGTCAAGTCACAGTACCTTTTATTTATTCAACCCCAGTAGTTGCTGTGTTGAAGAATTTCCCAACAGATCTGTACATAGAAACACACAAACACACACATCACATATAGAAAATAAATGGGGAAAAAAGAACATTTTATTAACATTATTGCTATGAAGTAAAAAAAATGTATTAATACTAATGACAGTATTCATTAACACATTTGTTGTATAGGATTATCACCAGATCTTCAGTCAATGGAACAGATAAGACGTATCATGAGACCCACAGATGTGCCAGATACAGGTAAGTTAGCACAGCGTCTCTCTACAATTCTGCAGTTGAATTCAGTATATCGATGTAGTGATGTACAGAGAAGTCACTTCTCATCAACTTATCCATCCTAATTTCCTTAGGATAGGTATAATTGTAGGCAACATTCTAGTAATTTACATACCATATTCATGTCGTTCTACTAGCTGAAACATGTATGGTTAACATTGTCTAAGCTCTACCTCCAATCAGTATTGTTGTGTTAATGGAAACGTGAGTTGTGTACTTCAAATTCAAAATTGTAAATACAATGGCCATGAACAGAAATTTGAGGTTGTGCAAAAAAACTATTTCAAAAATTCATGTCCCATTAAAGACTGTGACCTGAAAAGTGAAATGGGATTTTAAGCAAATTTAACTGTTTCCAGGAAAATATTTGTTTTGTTTCTAAATGGCAAAATGAAAGTGTATCGGTATAGCCTGTGTCATGAGTTTGGATGTTATTCTAGAATTGTTAATGCAACTCTAACAGGAAGACCAGATTATGAACAGTTTCACGGTCAATGTCAATATTTGTATCATGCAGAAAATTTAGGGTACTAGATTGTTCTTGGTAGTCCCCAATATAATGTTACAGCATAATTTGATATATATGTATATATGATCACTGGCAGTTATAGACACAGAAATACATACAAATGTACATTTCCATTTAACTTACAGACCCTAACAGTACATGAATTGTCTATTTCTCACACCACAGGTTTGCTATGTGATTTACTGTGGTCAGATCCAGATAAAGATGTACAAGGATGGGGTGAAAATGATCGTGGTGTGTCTTTCACATTTGGGGGCGATGTAGTCAGTAAATTCCTTAATAAACATGATTTGGATTTAATATGCAGAGCCCACCAGGTGAGATTTCTCTTCTACAAGTTAAAGACATCGATGTTGAATGTTTTACTGTACATGTACAGTGAGTGACGCCCTGTAGCACCATGTAGATACAACAATGGACTTCCATTGTCTGTTACATTCTGCACTTTTATTGTCTACATTGTATGATGTGTATAACAATAGACTGCCAATATCTTTTGACACTGTGTGTACAATTGTAAACAATATACTTTCTTTTTATGTTTTACTATGAATGTATAGTAACATACACACTGTATACACACTGTAATATATTTTGTTGTCTGTGTGGAAGATGGCTGGTAATCTGTTCATTGCTGGTTCAAGCCTTGCAATTGTTATTTGTATCTCATTGTCAATTTCTATTCTGAATTTAACTCCAGTCTGTAAGTGTCACATAACCTCTTGGATGAACTTCTGTCACATTTGGAATACGCCCTGATATCATTCAGCCTTCTAGAGAAGTATCTAGGCTCAAAACACTGGGGTTTGAAAGTTAAAATGACTGTCTCCAATTGTTATACTATTTGACAAATATATTCTGATAATTCATGATATATCAAATTGTAGAAATCAAACTTGGTCTATACTTGATGTCTGACATTCAGGGACACCAAACAATTATCTGAACATATTTCTGAGAAAGGTGTGTTTTTGTGAATATGGTATATACACATGTTCATGAAATTGACATTGTCTTTCTGTATAGGTGGTTGAAGACGGCTATGAATTCTTTGCCAAGAGACAGCTGGTCACCTTGTTTTCTGCACCTAACTATTGTGGAGAGTTTGATAATGCAGGTGGAATGATGAGTGTAGATGAGACACTCATGTGTTCTTTCCAAGTAAGTTGTCAACAAATTTAATTTGTACATTTGTATAGTAAAGTCGAGTATCACTAAGTGTAGTCAGTGTTTTTACTATGTTAATATTTGTGTTATCCAATGCATGTATCTTGTAGATTTCATGTCTGTAGGTGGTTGCCATTTAGCACTGTTTATGTTTATAATAATTTATTTATTTATTTAGGGCACATGCTCATAGTATACAGATTAAGAAATGTAGGAAACGTTCCAAAACACATTGGAAAGAAGACAAATGAGATGAAAACAAGTATAGAAAATCTGACAAAAGAAGTGGAAAATATTTGTGTTTTGTATGGTTAATTCTTGACTTATAGTGTCTTATCTGGTTACATTACAGATTCTCAAACCATCAGAGAAGAAAGCCAAGTACCAGTATGGTGGCCTCAATTCAGGTCGTCCTGGAACACCCCCACGTGGGCCTTCAAAAAAGAAATGAGCACCAAGTGATGATGGCGATGTTTCTAACGAATGATGTCATTTTATTACATGTGTAGCAATTAAGCCCAGAGCTTCCTGGACACAGACCAAGAACATGCATTGACAAGGAGAAAAATCAACTCTTGTTTTTATTTATACTAATGTTTATGCTTGCTTGCTGTCAGACATTTTGGATGTTGATTAATGAACATTTATGTTTCTTTATGTTTTGTTTACTATGTTGAAGTGATGTCATATATGACCATACTTGATGCATGTTCTTGGGTCAAAGGTCATGGGCAACTCAAAACTCCAGGGATTTCACTCTGTCAAATTGCTATGTTGTCAAAATGGCCATAAGTTGATACTCCTTTCTTTCTTTCTTTTTTTTAATCAATAAGTCAACTGTGAATTTCTTTTGTATAATGTGAAAAGAATGAACCTTTAAGACTGGGAGAAATGTGCAGGGGAACTACAATATTTAAATGTCAAGAACAGCTCAATGGATGGTAAATGTATCGTCAGTAAGGGGAGGGAAGGGGGCTTCTCACCAATGTAGAACCACTGAGGACGGGGAGGGGGTACATTTTCAAAATTTTGTAGTAGAAGATTTGATGAAAGTGACTTTTATAAATACCTTTCTCAACTGTCTTGCCCACTTCAAGAAAAAAAAAACCAACAGTGTGACAAGCAGAGTTGCGTACATAGGTAAATTATGTATTTTATTAATTGATTTGCAGTGAGGTTTCACTAGGTATTAGTTATTTAATAATATCAATAGAATTTGTTAGTCAACAAACCGTAGGCTTGATTCTCAGTATTCAAATGCATCATAGCAGCTCAAATTTTCACTTCTTGCATTCAAATTGTGACATTATTTCACCCTCAGGAGCGTCTGATGAGAACTATGTGACAAAACATGGAAAACATTATTTAAAGTAAACCTCTGTTCATGTCATATGGTGAGTCATATTCCTCCACCTTCATTATATCAAAATACATTGATTTCATTAGAAAGGGGAAGTAAACTGTTTCCTGCTTTCTGAGTCTAAGTTTTCCTGGTACAAACAATACTGCATATCCAGTAAGACTACAAACAACATAGTGAGTGATCCATAAGTTGATCAAACGCAATGGACAGTGTAATGTAGAGAGCATAGTCTCTGTCATCTCTGTGTGTTCCAAGTCTGTATTAAATACATCAAGTTTGATCTCCACAGAACTACCTTATATGGACTCAAAATGTCGTCTAAAAATGGTTGTAGGGATAACTATCCCACTCCTGTGAATTGAAAAATTGAATATAAACCTTGAAGATTAATACTAGACTTTGATCACACATAGTGGATGGTATTTGAGTAGTACTGAAATGAAACCGTTGGGAAGAAATCAGTGCTCTCAGAAATGTAAGGAGATAGATGGGCAAGTAACATGTTTGTTGATGTCCAAGTTAAGGTGGGCAGTGACATGTTTGTTGATGTCCAAGTTAAAGTGGACAGTAATATGTTTGTTGTTGTCCAAGTTAAAGTGGACAGTAATATGTTTGTTGATGTCCAAGTTAAGGTGGGCAGTGACATGTTTGTTGATGTCCAAGTTAAAGTGGACAGTAATATGTTTGTTGATGTCCAAGTTAAGGTGGGCAGTAATTTATTTGTTGATGTTCAAATTAAGGTGGGCAGTAACATAATTGTTGATGTCCAAGTTAAGGTGGACAGTGACAGATTTGTTGATGTCCAAGTTAAGATGGGCAGTGACATGTTTGTTGATGTCCAAGTTAAGGTGGGCAGTAACAGATTTGTTGATGTCCAAGTTAAAATGGGCAGTGACATGTTTGTTGATGTCCAAGTTAAGGTCAAGTATGTACAATCTGTTACACAGGGTATTTTTTTTTCACCATAAACTCAAGATTTACAAATGTTATGCATGTCATCGTTATATTGTGTTAAATTCACCAATTGATAACATACTCTTTTTAATCATAACAAAATCCACTTTAATATATGAAGTGGTGGTACTTCAAATTGTTTAACTCATATATGGTGGTTATCGAAAATGTTCACTGAAAAACTATTCAACTGTCAACATACAATGGATTTTATATGAAGCCAAGTTTACTTTGTGATTTGCTTATTATTTCGATTTTACATGTAGTGTGTAAAATGCCTACAAAAGCATAAATGAAAAGTAACTTGGGTTGGACAGTGCTCAGAAGATGCTAGCTAAATATGATTCAAGGGAAGCAATTATCTCCAAAACGAAAAGAAAAAGGAAAATTAAATAAGAAGGCCAGAACTATTAGAATCTTCATGAAAATTACAATCTCATGCTGTGAAAGTGTGAAAGATCAAGAGATGAAAATGCAGGAAAAAAATTAGGAAATTTGAAACTGCCCCTTTTTATACAAGGATCAACCATTGCCATCATACAACAGCAAGCTTGAAAGGGAAATAGTTTTGTTGTCTGCAGTTTATCGAGGAGGCAAACTAAAATAATTATAGCTTGCTCTGTACAAAGGAAATTGTCAACTTTCCAGTTTAGGCATACAAAATACATTGCGTTGTTTAGGGAGGTGGATGGTGCATTGTGGAACCAGCAAAAGGTCCATAGTTATTTATGAGCAAAAGGTAGAAACTGGCAACAGGTCCATAGTTCTTCAAAGGTGTACTAAACATTAGAAGCACAAAATAGATACAAGTTGCTAACAAGGTGACAGTTGTCCAAAGACATCATACTAGTATCTTTTTTAAACTTCAGTCTCGACAGACTCCAAACTGAACAGTTAGCTGTACATGAATCAACAATGGGGCTTACAAGACAGAATTCATATAGACTTTGTCACTTCTACTAGTTGTGGGAATTTGAATGGTTTTGGTTTCCATGTCTGCACCTTTATGCAAAGTGTTGGGTTTTTTTTGAATGCCATAGCCAATAAATGACTACTTTTCTTTTCTTAAAAAAAATGTGTAGGAGTGTGATGTTTTTATTGAGAAAGAATGTTCATTTTTGTATGCGCTTTCATGAAAATCAAAATTCTCACTTCAAATCTTTGTGAAATAAAAACTTTTACCAATACCCTTTTGAAATATGATTAAAGTTTGAGTGCTCACAAGATCATTTTGAATAAAATTACCTGCACTTTTGGAACTGTTATGTATTATGAGGGGAAGGTGTTTTGAATAATGATGAAATACAATTTACTGTATGGTGTCCAGTGAAGGGACCTTATCATAATAGCAGCAGTGGTAACATGTGACGCAGAAAGACTAGAATCTTGCCATTGGCATAAATGAGTTGTCATTCCTAAAGGATTAAAAGTATGTGGATGTCAAATAGTATGTATTATAAAATGTGTATATTGGATACCGTACATATATACATGTGTATAGCATTGGATGATTTGTTCATGTAGATCTGACCTGTTAGAACTTGGAGTGGGCCTGTGATCTAATGTTGTATATGACTGTTATGCTGTGTTATTACTCATCCCGAGTCTTGACATGCTGTATCTGGTGCAGGTAAGCTTTAGTTGGTCTGAATTGTCGTGCGATAGAGGAACTGTGTCGTGTACAACTTTATATAGATGCCAAAGAATGCAAAAGATAAGAAGAGAACAAGAATATCATGCCAAAATAATCGAAAATTTATGTGTATGACTAATTTATGTCACATTTCATCGATCAGACTTGCATGTAATAGTCAACATTACAATATCATCGATATAAACATGAGGTGTGGTTTTTCAGATTTTCTGTGTTGGGATATGACGTACACTTTCGAGTCTCCCTCCGTTGCGCCATAGTACACGATAGTACTAGACCCTACTATGTATATCAATAGCCATTCGTAGAGGGCGCCCTTTCTGAGTCCTGCGACGTAGCGAGATCCGACTCAACTTTTGTGCATTTAGAGATGTTGTGAAGCTACAAACTATGGCTGGGAACTACAGCTCCTCGGAGGATGGTGCATGTGGAGGGCGTAAATCAAACTGTCTATCTGATGCAGACAATCAACCAGCTACAAATAGAGACGGAATCGATGAATGTGAGGCATGCCTACGTGGTGACTGTGTGGCGATGCATTCACCGCAGACGAATCACTACTGTGTGCACTTTCCAAGGGGATCTGAATGGAATTTCCAACATATGACCAGATTGCGACTGAAAGACTTAAATTTCATAAAGGCACTTAGTTTAACATGCCATCAACGTATCATTTACAAGTGGTTATCATGTACAACGGCCGACTTTACAGAGATTATTCGGTACTACAAACGTGAACGTCGAGTCAGTGCAGCAGATGTGAACGAGATAATACTTTCAAAGGGTTTGTTTGAAATAGCCGCCATTAGCTCTCACAGCACAGTGTCAAAGGGCATACTCAGTAAGTAACGCAAATATCTAACAAGGTTCCTTTTGTATTCACCCCTTGGCTGTCAATGGTATTGGCTTGAACATTAGACCATAGCTCATGTATTGTCCCTTACATGTAGTACAACCAAAGTCAACCTGCACCTTAATTCGATCATATGATTCGATATACATGTTTTATTTAAAATGTTCCTTTCGTTTTTCGCAAAATGATGCTGAATGTTAATAACACCGTGGATGCATTCACTAATACATCATGATAACACTTACTTGGTGATGGGGTGAATGGTCAGAAGAAATGCTTACTATTAATTCATTGAAAATATCTGAACAAGATTATTGTTAAGATGGTATGATATTATTGGACTAGATGTTCCTCAACCACTTCAAGGAATTGCACCAACACATATAGTATATACTGTAAATAAAATTAAAATAAAAGAAGAGTCAAGACACTTTTGATATAAAAACAAAATGCTAGCAGTATTTTATTGGAAAGACACAGCTTTGACCATTTGGTCAATCACACGAATGTTTAAATAGGAAGTCTTTCATTTTAGATGAAAGTTAATCAATTTAATTCTAGAACCCAACAAATACCTTCTCTTGTGCATGATTTTTTCTACCCCCTTTCTGAAGGTGAAATAAAAACAGAGGATGACTTCCTTCATCTTGTGAGAGAATTAATTGATCGACATAGTAACACAGAAGATGAGGAGGAACAGAGCCTTATTGATGATCACCAAACACTCTTGAATGACATCACTGTAAGTTGAATAGATATTTCACGTGTTTACATAATATTGTCCCTAAATTTCTATGTTGTATCTATACAAGAGGAGAATATGGGGGGGGGGGGGGGGTTGTAAGGTACAGGTAGAAAAAGAGACATAAGGGAAAGGGAAATAAGGTCTAGATCACATTTATTTTATAAGTGATAAATTATATAAACAATTTTGTTTCAATTATTATAATATAAGCCTTGATATTTATCAATGGAGTTGTACATATCCCACATTGCACCATTCATGATGGTGACCTTACATGATACTTCTCTCAATCAAGTAAATCATCACTATAATCTTTGTCTTTAAGATTTCTGCTCTATATTCCCATGATTTAATATACTTCTTTTGCATACAGGCATTAACAGAGCCATTGAAAACAAGAGTAGTGTACTTGAATGCATTATTAACATGGATAGAAGTATGCCAAAGTTATCGTCAAACAAGTCTCAGTCCAGTATTGCTAGATGACCTGCTAGTTAATCTAGTCTTGTGTGCAGCAGATACAGTAGGATGTCCTATCAGAGTCAAGTAAGTATCGCTGTAAATTTGATTGATTGAAATCAATATCAGTATGCCATTATAATGTGATCAAGTGCATCATTTAAACCAATGTAATTGATTTGAAGTATACATATATATGGTTCATGGCATTGTACATACATATATATGGTTCATGGCATTGTACATACATATATATGGTTCATGGCATTGTACATACATGTATATGGTTCATGACATTGTACATACATTATATGGTTCATAGCATTGTACATATATGTATATGGTTCATGGCATTGTACATACATATATATGGTTCATGGCATTGTACATACATATATATGGTTCATGGCATTGTACATACATGTATATGGTTCATGGCATTGTACATACATGTATATGGTTCATAGCATTGTACATATTACATATATATGGTTCATAGCATTGTACATACATGTATATGGTTCATGGCATTGTACATACATGTATATGGTTCATGGCATTGTACATACATGTATATGGTTCATGGCATTGTACATACATATATATGGTTCATGGCATTGTACATACATGTATACGGTTCATGGCATTGTACATACATGTATACGGTTCATGGCATTGTACATACATATATATGGTTCATGGCATTGTACATACATGTATATGGTTCATGGCATTGTACATACATATATATGGTTCATGGCATTGTACATATATGTATATGGTTCATGGCATTGTACATACATGTATATGGTTCATGGCATTGTACATATATGTATATGGTTCATGGCATTGTACATACATGTATACATGTGAATTGTCTTGAAGCTCATATCACTTTGGATGGAATGACAGCTATATCTGTTCAAAAATGTTACTTTAGGAGAATATTTTGGACTCTGTCTTTTAGGACTTTAAAGACAAGCATCATGTAGTAAAATGTGCTTTAATATTAGTCACTTAGTGGCCTTTGATATTCAACTTTCTCTGAGGAGGGCATTTACTTTATTTACGTAACAAATTGTGCCTACAACTACATAGCATCAAAGTGTACATTTAACACAGTTACACTACTATTTTGCAGAGTACGTGAGGGGACGACACGACAAATGACAGTCTGTGGAAAAGAAGTTGATGTGCAGAGTGATATTGAAGTATCAGCATTTCTGAAAAGTGTAATACAAGTACTTACATTTACTGAGGTAGATATCTTGATAATGTATACTGAATTTTGTTTACCATGATGGCCCAAATATTAGTTTTGGGGACTGAAGGTGTATAGTGGGAATGTCCACTATTAGGATGGTGTTTGCGGTATTAAACTAAGGTCCATAATAAACCATATTTAGACTGTAGATGTTTTATCATATGTCTGACCAGATATGGACAACAATGTATCATTCTACTTATTTTCCCTGTAATTCAGACTTTACCACATTCTTATCCACCAACAGGCACAGCCCAGGCTATACTAGAAATTAAAATTACCCAGATGCATCCCTTCATCCTTCATTTTCAAGATCAGAGAGCAAAGCTCATTCAAGTTTTATAGGGTGGCATATCGCTACCAAAGCTGACTACTACAGACACCACCACTCCCACCCTGGATGCACATAATACTTTTCTGAACTTAAAGCTAATTTCTGACCTCTGTACTTGACCCATCAGTCTTTGGGAAATGAAAGTTTGTTTATCAAGACATCTTCTATTTTAATGTCCTTTATTCTTTAATCTCAGTGTTAATGTCCATTAACTCCTGCAATGTAGTCAAGTTAGTAATACCAATAAGTAGACACTGCTATGAACTTGTATCATGTTATGAACTTTCACAAATTGCCAATATATCTTAATTGTAGGAACTTATTTTCAAACCTAGAAAACATTTTAAAATAGTTCTTGTGCAATGATGGGAGGAGGCTAGTTGGGTGAAGGTAGTTTAGGCATCTACAAGTACACTTTAGTTTATAATGGGAGTCAAATTTAATAACTTTGTGTATTCATACCATCCGCAGTACACATCATTTACTGTGTCATCTTATCAAAAATGGTCTCACTTTATTTTCTTTCTATTTGTACAGAACATGGCAATAGAGGATGCCAACCATATCCTTCCACAGTTGGCATGTATGGCACTAGCTGCAGCTTCTGATTCTCCATTTGGCAACGATGACTATAAGACAGTGTACCAAATAGCAGTGTATTCCTCTAAGTTCCCCAGGAATAGGGAGACGGAAGTGACTATTGTTTTGGCCAGATGTCATATAGCACGTAGTACATTATGTGCTATGGGTGAATGCCCAATTGAGAATCCATTGAAACCATCTATAAGCATTCAGGACTGTATACACTGTAATAGTATATGTAGTGTTACAACAATAACAACTTTGTATCGTGTCTTTAAGGCAGTTTTAGTACTTTTTTACAGAGACTTACAACAAAGGAGGAAATAGATTTTGGAATAAATAGCTTATAATGTTCTACATATTCATAATGTAGGTATATGATATTAAACTGGCTGTATCTATAAAAGTGAGTATTTTTGACAGAATCAGAAGAACTTATTGTCATTAACACAGACCACTTTATTACACTCTCCAAGTTATTGCATCATTGGAAAAATATGCTTGCAAGAATGGAAGATCTTGGTTCACATTCGACTTCACAAGTTATCATTTCTGTACAATACCATTCATCAGTCTGGGTTTTGTCTTCCAAACATCAATGTAGCATAGCTTCGGTGTACTTCCACAATCTTTTGTTGGCACGGTTGGAAATATAAGACTTTCCAATAAATATTGTGTGAAACAGCTAAAATCTGACCTGCATGGCATAAATGCCAATATGACAGTTGTCTAAAATAATGTGAGATAGCAAATAAATATTTTCTGTACAATTGTAGACAGTTTGAGTCTTATTTATATAGGAGTATGGTTGAAGCCTTCATTTTATTCCATCTCTAAATTACATTGAAATCTTAACAAATGTAAAGGTGAAAAATTGAGCCAAAAAGTGACAACTGGAATAATTCTATAAACTGGATTGTGAACTAGATTACTCATATTTGATTGCCCCACAGCAACCTTTAACCACCAAACTAGTGACAAACCATTGAAAGGTGGGGTAAAAAAACAGTAAATTTTGAAAAATACAAAAGTCAGTTAAAGTTTTGAAAGCAGTCGGCTGCAGTCAATCCAAAACCAATGTATATAAGCGAATACATGTAAATGGTCATGATAAACGAGTTACTCCAAGTTGAGGTGACCAGACACATTTCCAAAATATACCGTTGAGGGTGCTTTACACAATAAGCTTTGTACATATCTTAGTCGTATCTGGAGTTTTACACTTTCAATGGTGGAAACACAGGGAACCGGAGGCATATATGCTAAGCTTTCCATATGTTTTTGACTAATTTTACGTTCAATAAAGATGATACAATAAATGTTGAGTGTAATTTATTCCCAATGTTCACATTTAACTGTTATCAGTTTAATAGTTCACTAAAGTGATAACATTAGGTGTTAATTGCTTGGAGTCATACTTCTATCCCTTGTGTAAACATTTGCTGTGATACTTGAAGTATTGTACTTCAATACTGAAGCATTTGTAGTGAACTCAAACCTGATATTTAGATAGAACTCATAAATTATTTGATGACATCATCATTTATCATACAATGTACTTGTAATCAAAAAATGTTCAGGAAATCCTTACTCTGTATTCAACTGTTCTAACAATGCTAGAAGACAATCGTAATGTTACAGCGACATTACATGTAACATTATACTATTAGTGGACTGTGGTTTTATTTATATGGAAGTATTTTCACGACTAAAAAGTTTATAAACTCCGCTTATGCCACTTTTAAGTAGTTTACACAAAATCAAAATATTCTAATTGAGAATAGTCATAGTACATTACGGTATATTTTTTAATATTCATAAATAAATACCTAATAACGCGATTTTTTTTACACTAGGCCCATCCTTAAATAGAATGGTAGCCCACAAGTGACTGGTCACCAACCACTGTCATGTAAATGACACGTCCATGCATGCATACTTCCTTATGAAATGGGCGGCCACATTTCCAAAAAACACCGTTGATGGCGCACAACACTGCCGTGATACAATTGCCGTGATACATGGCCGTGATATGAACTCTGTCCTGTATTGTGTATGTGAACAGTGAACGTGAAGTTTGATACGTCAACTTCAGACTTAGTTTGTGTGGTAAGTATTGGCGAGCATCGGATGGAAGCAGTGGCCCATACTAGCATCGTTTACAGACGGAGCGCGGAGTAAGCCAGGTGAGCATGTCGTGACTTTGTTTTTTCCTTCTCGGATAGAATTCTCCCTTTTGCATGGACATCCGGACAATATCTGTCTGAAAGTGAAACAGGTAGAAGATTGTAAGTTGATTAATTTTTTTTGATATCTATATAATTATGTATCATTGACAATGTAGGGGAGTGATTGGGTTCTAGGATGGTGTCACACTGTGCGTGCATTCATATTATTTTATGAATATGTTTTTATTCTCCACCGTCTAATGTTATAAAATATGCAGTATTTACAGTTAGTTGTGGAATAGTCTAGATAAACTAATTCATATGTAGATTTATTCAAATTATATTTTCATTGGTTTATAATAAATTATATGATATATGTCGATGTACCTCAAGCCTCCTCCCACATTCTGTACAGTATGCTTCATACTGACTAACAGAGCCATTTCATTTCATTAATACTCGATCAGTGTAATATACTAATAGTCCTGCAGAAGTTTCAAGATGACTACCAACGTGTTGATAAACAACAAACATAAATGGCTGAAAGAAAACCAGCAATTCTTCCTACCCCCTGTATGTAACAAAATGATGTAAGTATAAATAATGATCAAAATAGGTCAAAGATACAGAAATGTTGTTACTTGTATTGATATCAATGATGACAAACATAGCAGTCTGGAACTGTATGCTTTACAAATTACAACATATGATATTTCATGTTGGAACATTTTACACTGTATATGTGTGTCAAACTGTAAAACTATCAAATAAGACAGATACATAATATTCCAAACCACATTTACGTGTTTGAGACTAATTTAGCAACTTACCAAGAAATGGCAAACTAATCAGCCCTGTTAGCATTATACGTATGCAGTTTCTAAATTAACCTTAAAATTATACTTTCAGTTGATCTGAATTTTTAAGAGTGAAGAACTGCTAGCTTAATTGGTTTCGAACTTATGTAACTCATGTTTCTATCACAGGCACAATGAAGGCCAAATGAAATCTTTCTTTGTTGGTGGACCTAATGAAAGAAAAGACTATCATATTGAAGAGGGTGAAGAGGTAAGCTATAGATACTACAAAACCAGAAAGACTATAAACTTTCAACTAGGCAGCTCAATGTTTTTTTTATATCGGACACGTTTTTTTGTTACGAATTACATGAACAAAACACAGACACTGATATCGCACACACACACACACACACACACACACACACACACACACACACACACACACACACACACACACACACACATACACACACACATACACACACACATACACACACACATACACACACATACACACACACACACACATATACACACACACACACACACACACACATGATATATTACATATCTTACTGTGAACACAAATAAAGAGTTTTGTGTTTGAATCTTCCCTGTTTCACGTACCCAATATTGATATTAAAATGTATCATTTTATATGATTGTACACTATCATTGTTTGTATTTTGTTTTATGTACTTTGTAACAAATAACCTTTTGGGAGACGTAAACACATCATGCTGCCTACAATTGAAACTCTATAGTCACTCTTGTTTGGTAGTATCTTTGTCAGGGTCAGTGTACATGAGACAAAGTCCTGTACTGAAGTTTTAATAGATAACATATAATTCAGATTCATTTTCATTCACTGTTGGGCTATATAACACACATAAATGTCTACTTCATCAAGGTGAATTAGCCATATAGTGAATTATTTACTTTTTTAAAGAAAAAAACAGAAAATATTGCCCCAGGATGAATGGATAATGGTGCAAGTTTCATTCAAGAGGAGACATGCAGTATGTGTTGACTTGTTCGTGTCCAAGTTATGAAGTACTTTGTTTATTTGTGAATCATTGCAGAATTGAAACTATACCAAGTCTTGAAAATATATAGGTCTATAGTTGAAGGCTGGTCATCGTCACAATACTGTACATGTTGTTTGTTTGACCCTTTGACCACCCATGTCAGTGCACCTCAATTAGGCCAACTGTCATCAAAATGTGATGGTTCTATAACATTACTACAGTAACTGTAAAATTACTACTATTTTTTGATTGGGGTGGTTTCAGCATTGAATCCAATACGGGTATCTACCAATAAAGTAGAATTAGACATGATTTTGCAGGCACCAAATATGAATCCACCAGATAACAGAACAAATTGGCAAAGTTTCCATTGGACATTGTCTGTATTGGAATCCATGCCAAAACCTTAATAATGAGTCACTAATATGTGAAGGACATCTAATATCATATCAACAGTGTTACAGTGACTGTTTACAAAATACAGGTAATTGACAGGTGTCAGCTCTTAGCCAAGTATTATAATGTTTGTTTTTCTGTGCCCCTTGTGAAATACAGACTGTAATAATACAAATAAATTAAGTAGTCCTCATACTTATCAACACACACACACACGCGCACACACACGCGCACACACACGCACACACACACACACACACACACACACACACACACACACACACACACACACACATGCTATTTCTCATTAATACTTATCAACACACACACTGATAAAAGTTACTACCCTAGACTTTGATAGACAACGATATGAGGAAAAGAAACAAAAACTCAGAATGACAGTTACTTTTACTCATGACTTGTCAAGATGACAACTTACAGAGATGCTGCAAAGGTTGGCCATATTTTCTATTGAGTCTATCTAGAGAGTATGTCTATTGGCATATTTTTGTTTTTGTGTTTATAAAGATTTTGTACAGTAAATAAAATGACTTAACTGTTCAACACAACAGCCATGTCATACAGCTCTGCAAAAAGAGAAAACATTGCACCATTATCATTCAAGTTTTGACATAAAATATAAATTTTGTATTCACATAGGACAGTAAATGAAATAAGTAATATATATATATGAACAGGTTGTTGTTGTTGCTAAAATTGGTGACATAAAAATATATTTAACTTTAGAAGGGTTTATTAATGGGTCAGGTTTCAGCTTTTATTTCTGTATTCTTAATACCTGCAGTGACCTCAGGGTCATGCTAGTAGTGCTGCAGCAGGCCCCGCATTTTTTACGTCAAGCACAATCGGAAAAATACCAGCATAATATATATGTATATATATATATATATTAAACTCTTCTTTTGAGTCTCAGGAATATGGAAATCCATGATGACAGAGCCAAAAATTATTACAAATTAAGTTAGAGCACAGTATGTAACATCGGGTAGGAAGACACAAACCAACATCTGTTTCAATAAAATCAAAATACTATGTGTTGGGTTTGTGGATCATATTAAACTTGTAATGCGTTTACGTTGAACATGTATATCTTTGTGAGTGAAATAGGTATGAGCCAGCACACAGGAACCATTTCCCCCAAAAATTATGCATGTTACCATGGAAATGGCCATGTTTTGTGCCAAAAACATTTCGTCTTCCCTGTAGTTCAGCAACGGAAGCCTGGAAAGTCATATAATGTTTTGTAGGACAGCTTTAAGCTGGAAATAATGTAAGGTTTCCATATATCAAACTCTTTCAAATTGTTTGAATCTAACAAAAAAGAAAATACATTGGTGGTATTTTTAATGCACCTAGGTGGTAAAATTTTATTGTATGTACCAAAAATGTATTTGTTTTAAACCCTTTTAGAAACTATAATCATTATGACTATATGTTGTCAACATCATTTTAGTGGAAACCTCTATCTTCAGTAATTACATCTATAAAACCTTAGGGAACTGGGAGTTTATCAACATGCCCCCCTCCCACCCCCCACCAAAGAATTCTGTTTATTCAGCAGAAATTTAAGATATAGTTATTTACAATGGTACTGTCTATAAAGTTCCATTACTGTTGTCTGAATATACAAGTTACATTATATGCACTGACTCTGAATGGGTTATTTATCAAAACACATACCACTGAAATGAAAACCCTTTCATATCTTATTGACTACTAACATAACATTCTAATTGTCAATGTTGGTATTATGAGCTACAAAATATGCTTATATACTATTGCTATTGAATATCACTTCCAATAACTGTACAGGGTACACATACATGAAAGTGTGTGGTAACATGCTAATATACTGACTGGTACAATGAATGTAAGCTAACAAAAGCCTTTTATGTCTATCATGCATGACAACTACCTGTGTACATTTATAGATTTTATTCAAATTCATAATGATTATAAACACATTTTTGGCAAGTCATGAGTAAAAGTAACTGTAATGCTGTGTTTTTGTTTCTTTTCCTCATATCTTTGTCTATCAAAGTTGTGCACAAAAATACAAGTCTTGGGTAGTCACTTTTATAAGTATTAATGAGGAATACAGTGTGTGTGCAGTACACTTGTATTTGTAACATAGCAAAAACTGAAAACAAGTGTCACACAACTACTCTGACATATTTGCACACATTTTGTCAACGTGGACATCATTTCCAGATTAACAATTATTATATTATAGCATTACCAATTCCAGTGAATTTTGTGACGTCATCGCTGTACATTATTACTGATAATGTACTCCGTTATTGGGCATCACGGCCCCTGAACGAGCATAACAATACAAGCTTATTTGTTCTGTTTCTTCATACGACTCGGTATTTTTTTCGAAATGTATGTTGTTACTTATGATTGTCATTTCCACTGTTTAAAAATACAATGCATTCATGAAACAAATTTGTGTTCACAGTAGTTCATTGAAGTGTATATGTGTGTACGTGTACGTATGTGTGTCGCTATGATTAGTATTCAGCTTCCGGGCCGAACATGGCAGATGATGTTCAGCGCTGTGTATATTATATGTTGTTTTGCGTTTCTCGGTCTACAAATTCACTGGAATTGGCAAAACTATAAAATAATAACAATAATGTACGCCCTCCCAGTCCATAATGGACTCAAGCAAACTTTGCACTCCATAATGGGCTCGGCTCTCGCCTCGCCCATATATGTCGTTCAAAGTTTGCTTTCGTCCATTATGGGCTGTATATTGTTTAAATATTACATTTAATATTTAATATGCTCACTACTGTACATTGATTTATCATGTTATATATTAGTTTATTATCATAAATGTATAGTTTGGGCTCTTATAACAGTTCCAATGTATTTTTCATCTTTCAGCTTTTTTACATGCACAAAGGTGACATGTGTCTGAAAATTGTTGAGAATGGTAAACATAAAGATGTAGCAATCAAAGAAGGGGAGGTAAGTCATCAAGTCAGAAGTCCATGTAGTACTATAGCGTATCTTGCTTTGGTGGAAATGACCCAGTTGTTAGGATAGTTGGTAGCATGCTGAAATTATGAATTAATTGTGATTATTAATTAATTAATTAATTAATTAATTAATAATTAATTATGATTGAGAAGGAAATAATAAATATGTCATTGTTCAATAAGTCATATTCTGTGAGAAAACTTTATTAATTCTGGGATCAGAGATTTGGGATTTGCATCCATAACACTTTCTGACTCTATACGTAGAAATTTTCATTGAAAGCGTCATATGCTGTGCATTTCAGGAGTTATTGAAAATTCATATTGAAAATTACTGCTGTGTTTTCTTTGTAACCACAGCAATGATAGTTCCTGTGTAACTGCATAACTTGACTTTAACCTGACCTCACAAGATTATTTCTCTAATGAACACCTTTTGATATGAAGATACCCAATGAATATTGATATTCACAAATTTTGATGGACCCCTCCTTTGAGCCTATGGTTGGTTGGACTAGGGCAGTGTTGCAGCCAGCCTTTGGAAAGAGTGGGACATAGTGTCCCAACACTTTCATTTTTCTGGGTCATCGTAAATTTTTATTATTTACATTACATTATTATTTTTAAAAAGTGCCAATGGCATTGTAGCACAACTGTACAGTTTTTTAAAATATTTACCCACATGCTGATCCATGCTAGATATTTGCTGAATGATTATGTAGTTGCCTATCCAACCCTGTTGTTATCTATGCAATATATGTGATCATTTGGCTGTTGCTATAGGCATGGTCATGTTGCACACTATTGCTAAACATATTTGAATACAATGTTAGTATGGGTCATCTATGACCCATCACTTCCAAAATTGTGGGTCAGGTCCAAAAGATGTGTGTCAAATGACCCAAAAAAAAAACCTCTGGCTGCAACACTGCTAGGGATGCAAAAAGAGAAAAGTTCATTTTGACAGTTGTTTTTATCACAACCCAAAAATTATTTTAAAATTGAACATATGTAAGAATATGTAGACATGAACAAATGAATGAGGGAGCAGTACCTTCCAGTCAGTAACAATTTCACACTGTTACTGTCATGACTAAGAATGGTCACCAAGCTTTTACTATACCAACCCATCCAAACTTACCAGTGTACTTCTTATTTCTACAGATATTTCTTCTGCCTGGACGGATTCCACACTCTCCTCAGAGGCAGAAGGAGACCATTGGTTTGGTATTGGAACGAGAAAGAAGTGAAGATGAACTTGATGGTTTGAGGTGAGTATCTGTGAGAAGTGTAAAGGAGGAAGGAGAAAAACTCTAACAAAATTTAATCCTGAATGATGTTATTGAAATGATGAAGCATTTTTGTACTACTACAGTTTTTAGGTGCCAATTACCAATTTCATTTTAATTTATGTAAAGACAGTTTGTCATTTCTATCGATGTCATAGAAATGTTTTGATGTCCTCTATGCCAAACAACTTGTTACATTTGTGAAAAGACATTTACATGTACCATGAAGAAAGCAAGTTTTTTTTGCAAAAGTGGGCATCAGTAGTCCATTAATTTTGTAAACATTGAAAGTTGATGCCAATGATATTTTATAGATTGAAAGTTGATGGCAATGATATTTTATAGATTGAAAGTTGATGGCAATGATACATGATAGAATGGTAGAATATTAAAATGAGATGTTATGATTCACAACTTTCTATGATCAAGCAATGCTAACATTAATTTGTCTTACATAATTTAGACATATGGCTGTAAAATTCATACTTTTCTCTCTCTGTGTATATTTGAGGAGAAGTGTCTAAAAATTGTTCATCTTGATCACCAGGTACTTTGTTGAAGGGACAACAGATTCATTGTATGAGAAGTGGTTTCACTGTACTGACCTAGGTAGTCAACTTGGACCAGTCATAAAGGCATTCTTTGCATCAGAACAGTGTAAGACTGGTAAACCAATACCAGGTATGTGTTTAGTAACAGAACAGTGTAAGACTATAAGTAAACCAGTACCAGGTATGTGTCAACGATTACATTTGCCACTGTCAGTTAGAATTAAGTGCAAATGTCCTTGAGTTTGAAACATCACAGGTTTCTCAAGACTCTCTACATGTAGTTCCCTCAGACTGTATTGAGACTGAACCCATGAAGGAGAAGTCCTTACTGGACTTCTTGGAAGACAAATTGATAAAATTAAAATAGCCATCTAGTATAAATAAAGATGTAGTCTGATTATGATATTTCTTGACAGAGGAACTTCCTGAGAATCCACCTGTGGATATTGATCTAGAAACCAAAGTGGAAGAGCCATTTTTACTGAAAGAGTGGATAAAGAAGAACAAAGAAGAAATCGACTCAAAAGGATTTAAACAGTTATTTGGGGATCATTATCAATTTACTGTAAGTTGAATGTTAATTTTACAGTGATGTGTCCATCCACAAACTTCCATGATGAATTCCAGCTATTATCAATGGTATAAAATCTGGAAATGATAAGCTTATGTGCTTAAATCAAGAAATTATTCATCCACCCCAACTTCACCTCTAGAAATGTTGTTGAGATGTACACCAACCCAAATGTTGCATAAATTTGACATGTAATATTGGGCACATGTACTGAGTTAGCTTTATGCTACAAACTAATATAGCAAAGTTGGTCGCATATGTTGTATAGCAATTGATATCTATTAAGAACTGAATACCTAATATGTAAACGGGGATGCCTGTCGTGTGTAAAATTGCCTGGAACAATATCCTTGACAAGACACCTCATATCCTTTGCTATATATGGCCTGTTTAAAGCTTTAGCAAGACTGAATGGTGTAGATTTTAGTTTAGAAGAATTGTTCAAATTGTGAAACATTAGTGTGCTGTAAATGATCAATACATGACCATAGCAAATGTCATTATCTTATCTTATCACTTTCAAGGCCATACAGATAATATTTATCATTCCCTATCACACTTTTCTTTTTTATGCTTTGTTGATTGAAATACAATTGTACACCATATTTAGATTATAGTAAACTTATAAGATTTCATGGTTTGGCCACTAGGAGTGCTGTTTTCAAGCTGTTTTACTGAATGTGTATCGTCATCCTCCTCTTACAATATTTAGCTTTATCTACATTTACGCTTGGTATTTATGACATTTTATATTTAATTGTGATGCGCAGGTTGTTGCCTGGGGACCTGGTGAAGAGACTGCATGTAGAGAACATTCTGAAGTGTTTATGTGGCAGATTGTAAGTGCATGTATAGATGGGTGGGTGGATGGGTGGGTGGATAGGTGGATGGAAGGAAGGAAGGAAGGAATCTAGTACTGTGAAATGACACCTGTGTGAGTCTTGGCTCATTCAGCTGCCCAACTTTGAATACAGCTTTTTCATCAACCATATTAAAATGAAAATATGACAAGCAATGCTGTAACACATTGAGGTAAAAGTCCTGTAAATCACTATATATTTGATACACCATTTTAAAATTATTTCATGAAAATCTAAGACCGTTAAGATGTAGATATTACCCGGAAACATTTCTCTAAAAGTCATGTACTTTTTATGTGCAGCTAGTATTGTATATTGCTTTTTACCATCAGTAATAAATTTATGTAATCTAACTTGCATTAAAAAGTTGTCCCTTTATATAATGACAGGAAGGTAAATCAGAATTGAGTGCTGGTGACAACAAGTATGAAGTCAACAAAGATGACATAGTACTTGTACCCCAAGGATTAAAGTAAGACAAACAACATTACTCATTTTCATTTCTTTTGGACAAACTGTGCACAAATATATGTTCATTCATTTCTTGCTATAAATAGCATACATAGCTGTAACCATGGTACCAGTTTTTGGGTGTCAACTGGATAGCATACATAGCTGTAACCATGGTGCCAGCTTTTGGGTGTCACCTGGATAGCATACATAGCTGTAACCATGGTGCCAGTTTTTGGGTGTCAACTGGATAGCATACATAGCTGTAACCATGGTGCCAGTTTTTGGGTGTCAACTGATTTGTATTAGTATGATCCTGATAAAAGAATCATTCACTCAAACATCTAGTGTTTTGTACTCTTTTAGTGCTGAAAATTTTATTGCATGATTTTTATTCAACCTGAAGTTTATTTTCTATGTACAGGTGTATATGATAGTTTTACTGATCACCACCAAAGTAAACAGTTTTTAACGCAGAGAAATCTACATCTTATTTTGTCCTACCGTCGTAATAGACAATGTTACTTCTACAAACAAATTTATGATTTAAGTATCCTGAGTTCACTTCACCATACTTTGGCTTTGGTTATGACTTGAACTAATAACTAATGACTAAATGGTCTGATGCCAAACATTCATTTTGTGATTATGTTCATTTCAGGTATACTGCCAGCAGGCCTGAAGGCTCTCTGTGTTTGGTCTGTTACCAAGATCCAACTAAAAAGAAGGAGTGGAGAAAATAGAGAAGTAATGTCTGCAATCTGGTTGCTAATTCCTTGCCGTCTGTATAGCCAAACAATCAAATAAAATTGTGTGTTTGAATTTATTACAAGTTTCGCAGAACAATAACACATCATATGATGACCAAGTTATCATTTGCCAGCCAAGTCAGTCAGCAGCAGCTTGCCATTTTCACTCAGATGTTTGTGAAGATATGCTTTGAATCATAATGCCATTTATAAAACACTAGAATTCTAGTTCAAGGTTTGATATCTCTCTGGTTTGAAGAATGTACTTGTCCCAAGAAAGCATTCTTGCAAACCAGAGCTTATTTTTCATCTGTGATACAATGAAAAATGCGATGAACAAGCTTTTTTGTATGTGAAGGAAACTACAGCCTTTTAACAGTGCATCTTGGATGGTGCTATAAAACAGGTTGTGGTTGACAGTGATGCTAAAAAGGGGCCATTTGATATGTACTGAATTGTAGAGTAGTACATTGTTGTACCTTGTTGTATCAAAGGTCACATATAAATATGCACAGTATTAAATTTGCAGAATAAAATACACTTTACATGCACAGTTCTTCAGAAATAAAAGTGTGCCTTCAATTACCGGTTTTAAAACACTCAAAGTATTTGAATCGATGTGAAAGAAATTTGGATTTATACAAGTTTCATAAGAATGATAAAAAAGCGTGAGGAATTAAAGATGACTTGAACGACTGATACTGGTACATGTATTGGTACTGTTACACTTTGATTGAGAGTGGGTGCCCTCACATGCTCTAGATGCTACTCATTGGTTACATATATGCAATACCTGCAGGGTGCATTTGAGTAGCAAAATCATGACACTGCTTAATCTGTCGTCATTTCTGAAAATGAGGTTGTAAACAAAACGCTCAATCATGATCATGTAACAATTCCATAAGTTTCACTCATTTTCTAGTTTTAGAGTTATTGTAAAGATATATATATATTAAGTGAGAGCACCTTCATATATATATATCAGTCTGACTACTCACAATTAATTTACATCATGTTTTTCATTGTCATCATTCACACTCAAGATCCCCAAAGCGATATTACAATGTCTGCCATTTTGTAATCACGTGACATCAATCATGGTTCAGTACATGATTATACTGTGATTACCAATCATGGTTGTGATTTGTATTTTCAAACACAAAATCATGATTGTGATCAATAAATCATGATTATGATTGTGTAAATCGCCCCCCTGATATCTAAACTGATTTCGGATATGTGTATTGATATTTTTACATTATTATTTTAAGTGAGAGCACCTTCATAGGCTGGAACAACTCATTCATCTTGTTAATAATAATACTGATGTTTGCCACCATTTTGTATTATGAATAATAATGAAAAAACTGGCAAAATTATTTCGGAATTCTGTATTATTTCACTTTTAGCTAGTGGCTATGGGTATCATCATCTACCCCCATTATCATGAACAAATTGTTAAATGATAGTCACAACAATGCAATTCAATTTTTTTTTAAAAAAATGATTGCACTTTCAGCTTTCATTTCTCAGCTATGTGAATAAAGGTTATGGGATATATTTTATGCACAAGACATCGTGTTGTCTGATATTTGTATGTATAAGACTTCTTATCTTCAGATATTTGTATGTATAAGACTCCTTATGTTCACTGATATTTGTATAAGACTCCTTATGTTCATCAATATTTGATGTTCATGCACACTTATAATAGTATGATAGTGAACATTTAAAAAAATCTGCATTGTGACTTGTCTGTTGGTTAACTGTAGCTATCATTATAAAACCACGTGACTGTGTTGGAGCAGCAGTAGAATGTACCAAGAAAACAACTATGGTTTGTGAGAATAACTGTAACCCATTCATGTGAGGGCACTGTGGGAGCTGTGTGCTATGTGTTCATATTAGCCAATACAGAAATCATCAATAAATATACACAACTCATTGATAGAAGACTAGTGCATTTCAAACCAATTTATTGAATAACCATCATAACACATAATTCTCTCAGTCAACATTGAGAAAGTAAAAGTACAAGTGTAACAGAAACAGAAACAGACAATATATTTGTCGTGAAGTAAATCACCGTACACGGTCCCTCTGACAGAGTACACTGTAATCAAGATAATATAGCACCATTGCTTAAAGTGCATAATTTGCCTATGATTTAGCACCAACTCAAACATTAATCACAATACTACAAAATGAAAGCTTGAACATTCAGGATTGACACAGAGTGCACACTTACTGATTGATGCAGTGAAATATTTGGTCAGTATTGACATGGATACTTGCCTACTTCAGTCCATCACAATCAAATTGTGAAAATTCATGCTTTGGCAACATACAGTAGATAATATAACAGCACAAAAGAGAACATTGGAATAGATGACAAACATTTTGCACACCTCTAAACATTCACTTTTGATTCCAACCCAGATTCTATCATTTATCCTATACTTGCCAGCAATATGACTTCACAAAGGGACAATTGGTAATATTATGATTAATCAACAACTGTTGATGACATCACAAAGTGACAACAACAATTGGTGACATCATGATTAGCCAACAACAGTTGATGACATCACAAAGTGACAGCAATTGGTGACATGATTAATCAACAACAGTTGATGACATCACAAAGTGACAGCAATTGGTGACATCATGATTAATCAACAACAGTTGATGACATCACAATGTACCAACAAAAATTGATGACAGAATTATATAGAAACAATACCAGGCCCTGTTGTCATCACAATTTGTTGAACCATTTACAAAATTATGTTACCCTGGTATTATTTCATAGTTCTGGCAGGATATTTGAGCAAACTAATCAATGAGCTTTATTCACCTATATTACATCAAACAAAATAAAGATGGTATGAATCACCAAGCATATCACACTATTTTATCTGTATCTTTCCAAAATGAAAAATAAGTTCAGATAACTGTCACATAAAGGCTACCAGTATACATATAAATATATACCCCCGACTGACTGTGTCAACATTACATACAGCTCTCAATCTGATTAAAATCCGACGTAGATGTCGGCTAATCATTCATTGGCATTGCTATTTTACCTTTGTTATTTTGCTTGAATTGACCTTGTCATGGGCATACACATTGAATATCAACAAACAACATGGCGTTACTTGTGGACACAGCCAACTGACACCTACGAAGTATTTCAACTGTAAAAACATTCAGTGATTGTATTGCTATATATTTACGGTAATTAAAGAATTCTTGTTTAGATGTACCTCAATGCATTTCGTCTTATGTACATGTTAGCTACATTGGAACGCGTTTCCCGGGAAGTGTTCATGTTTATCTCAATCGAGCGTAGGCATTCTCTGTAGTACGCTTCTCCTCGAACGTAAAGTAGTCATGACGTATTGTACGATTCATAGAAATATTTGCCACAGTTGTGTTATATGAACTCAGAAAGGGGGAAATTTAATAAATGATTTCTAAAAAATGTCCTTTTCATGAAAATTTATGTCGTTTCGCATTGCATTGCATTGTATACACTATAAAGTGTCTTCAGTAAGACGCAACCTGATTGGCTGTGTGGCTCAGTGAGCAGAAATTCGTTTGTATGGGCGCCACTTCAGATGTAGAGGAGGTGATCAGGCTAAAAACGTAAACATGTACTACGAAGGTCAATTCAAGCAAAATAACGAAGGTAAAATAGCAATTAATGATTAGCCACATCTACATTGGATTTTAATCAGATTGATACAGCTCTATTCATCAAATGTAGGACACACATAAAACCACTACAACATACTGTTTTCATGGTAATTGGTGCAACAGTAACAGATGTTTGAGTTGAGCACAAAGGATTTCAGCACACACAATTAAGCCTAACTATGTGTCAACTGTAGAAAATGAATTTTAAAAGGTCAATGTTAGATAAACGTAAAAAGGTTATTTTTTTAAAATACAACACATCCATATTTGATTATCAACATCTGATCAAAGTGCAAAGATGAGAATACTAATATTAATAATTATGCAAATAACAAGATTGTCAAGAATGAAAAGAAAATATTAAAACATGCAGGTAGGTAAAGAATATGGATTCATGAATTAAATTTGTCATTTTCATAACAGGATCATACTTAATTAACTCAGAATTAATCTAATTAGCTACATTTGTATGCTATCAATCTAAATACAACTGAATATAACATAAAAATAACAAAAAACGACTATAACGCCCTTAACTCAAAAATGTCCTATCAAGTACAATCTGACTAGTAAATTGTGTCATAGTACATAATATTTATACAACTGCCGACATCAGACCATGGACGAATGGAACCAAGCTGTTACAAACAGGGAAAGTAAAAAACTAAATTGGATTTATAACAGTGGGCACAGCATGTTGGAAGCACAGAGTCTGAGAGACTTTTAGTACATTTCATCATTTGATAAGAACAGTTGTATGGCCTCTTTACATATTAGTTCACATTCACAAACAAATTAGAAGTTCCCCTGGCATTTCATGTACACATAAAGAGGCTATAACTGTTTTAATCAAACCATAAAATGTAATAAAAGCCTCAGCTGTTCCAACATGATGTGCCAAGTGTTATCAATCCAATTAATTTGTTTACTTTCTCTGTTTGTAACAGGTTCCATTCATCAACAGTCTGATGTTGGCAGTTGTATTCTAAGATGTTATAACCAAACACATCACATCACATCAAATACAAAATTACATACTACAATCAAATTAAATTCACCTGTAAAAATGTACACAGCAATATTTTTAAAGCTTTCAAACTCAAAAGATAGTACTTTGTAAAATAGTCTGAAGTTTATAAGTTTCATACTACCGCGTGTGCATTTTATAAACATGACTTTTAAAGGAATTTATGAAGGTAAAACAGTTGGTCACTCACTACAAAAACACCAACTTTTCAAATTAAGACCACAACAATATACAACAAAACTCTTCAACGGAGAAATCATATATATCTATAAAATGTCAATTACATATATCAATAAATTCATATTTTATCATAGATACAAACAGTGCATTGATAGTGCATTTACAATGAAACATTATGATACAGTAAATATTACTACAATTGTGAAAATATGAACATACTGGGTACATTTAATATTTGTATGACTTGGTGAAACCCTTTTTTTTTGTAGTTCACTATTTTAAAATTGTACCATTACAGAGAGACGTGAAATGAACATCTGTTTAAAACTATTTCGCAAAGTCAATAATTCATGTACTACACTTTCTGGAGTGTCTTAGGTTGGTTGCTATATTTGTTCACTGAGATTACCGGTCCCCCCCCCCCCTCCATAATGGCAGAATACCAGTACCATCTAAGAATGCAAGAGAAATAATACAATGGAAAATTTAGACTAATGTTATATAACGAACTGATACTGTTGCAGTGATCACTCAATGCTGTCAATGCCTTATAAATAAGGGTAAGTGTCGTACATAACACTACAATTATTGGCCGTAGACAAAATGTTTTTTTTATCTATGCAATATTACAAAGACCATGTCCCTTCAATGCAATGTTACAAAGACCATGTCCCTTCTATACAATGTTGCTAAGACCATGTCCTTTCTACGCAATGTTGCAAAGACCATATATGCAATGTTACAAAGACCATGCCCCTTCTATGCAATGTTGCTAAGACCATGTCCCTTCTACGCAATGTTGCTAAGACCATGTCCCTTCTATGCAATGTTGCAAAGACCATATATGCAATGCTACAAAGACCATGTCCCTTCTACGCAATGTTGCTAAGACCATGTCCCTTCTATGCAATGTTACAAAGACCATGTCCCTTCTATGCAATGTTGCAAAGACCATATATGCAATGTTACAAAGACCATGTCCCTTCTACGCAATGTTGCTAAGACCATGTCCCTTCTATACAGTGTTACAAAGACCATGCATGTCCCTTATATGCAATGTTACAAAGACCATGTCCCTTCTATGCAATGTTGTTAAGTCCATGTCCCTTCTATGCAATGTTGCTAAGACCATGTCCCTTCTATGCAATGTTGCTAAGTCCATGTCCCTTCTATGCAATGTTGCTAAGACCATGTCCCTTCTATGCAATGTTGCTAAGTCCATGTCCCTTCTATGCAATGTTGCTAAGACCATGTCCCTTCTATGCAATGTTGCTAAGTCCATGTCCCTTCTATGCAATGTTGCTAAGACCATGTCCCTTCTATGCAATGTTGCTAAGTCCATGTCCCTTCTATGCAATGTTGCTAAGACCATGTCCCTTCTATGCAATGTTGCTAAGTCCATGTCCCTTCTATGCAATGTTGCTAAGACCATGTCCCTTCTATGCAATGTTGCTAAGTCCATGTCCCTTCTATGCAATGTTGCTAAGACCATGTCCCTTCTATGCAATGTTGCTAAGTCCATGTCCCTTCTATGCAATGTTGCTAAGACCATGTCCCTTCTATGCAATGTTGCTAAGACCATGTCCCTTCTATGCAATGTTGCTAAGTCCATGTCCCTTCTATGCAATGTTGCTAAGACCATGTCCCTTCTATGCAATGTTGCTAAGTCCATGTCCCTTCTATGCAATGTTGCTAAGACCATGCCCCTTCTATGCAATGTTGCTAAGACCATGCCCCTTCTATGCAATGTTGCTAAGTCCATGCCCCTTCTATGCAATGTTGCTAAGTCCATGTCCCTTCTATGCAATGTTGCTAAGACCATGTCCCTTCTACGCAATGTTGCTAAGACCATGCCCCTTCTACGCAATGTTGCTAAGTCCATGTCCCTTCTATGCAATGTTGCTAAGACCATGTCCTTTCTACGCAATGTTGCTAAGACCATGTCCCTTCTATGCAATGTTGCTAAGACCATGTCCCTTCTACGCAATGTTACAAAGACCATGCCCCTTCTACGCAATGTTGCTAAGACCATGTCCCTTCTATGCAATGTTGCTAAGACCATGTCCCTTCTATGCAATGTTGCTAAGACCATGCCCCTTCTATGCAATGTTGCTAAGACCATGTCCCTTCTATGCAATGTTGCTAAGACCATGTCCCTTCTATGCAATGTTGCTAAGACCATGTCCCTTCTATGCAATGTTGCTAAGACCATGTCCCTTCTATACAATGTTGCTAAGACCATGTCCCTTCTACGCAATGTTGCTAAGACCATGTCCCTTCTATGCAATGTTACAAAGACCATGTCCCTTCTACGCAATGTTGCTAAGTCCATGTCCCTTCTATGCAATGTTACAAAGACCATGTCCCTTCTACGCAATGTTGCTAAGACCATGTCCCTTCTACGCAATGTTGCTAAGTCCATGTCCCTTCTATGCAATGTTACAAAGACCATGTCCCTTCTACGCAATGTTGCTAAGACCATGCCCCTTCTACGCAATGTTGCTAAGTCCATGTCCCTTCTATGCAATGTTGCTAAGTCCATGTCCCTTCTATGCAATGTTTCAACGAGGAATTAAAACAGACAGCCAAAATACATACATAGCATATACACCCACCTTACTGTAAATGCACAATTTCTCTAGCTTTAGAGGCAACATAATTCCTGTCAGACATTCTAGTATATTGGAAATGTAGTAGTGCATACTATACATCATTTGATTTTCAATTTTAAATTTAAAATGCAAAACAATAATAAATTTAACTTCACTGCAAATAATAATACCAATGTATTAAAGTACACAAGAAATGCTTTTAAAATTACCAAATAACTGGTTATTAGTACTTTGCAACACATAACAAAGTACTGAGTGCATTGCAGCACACTTTTTCAAACACTGGTTATACTGCCCTCTCTTCACTATTCGAACACTAGTTAAAATACCCTTCCAGACATGACATGCAATGTCCTCAGTAATCTGAACAGCATGATTTTACTACCCAAATTACCCATGCTAATCCAAACATGTTGATTTTACTGCCCTTGCTAATCCAAAAGACTTTGGTTTTACTGCCCTTGGTAATCCACACACTTGTTATATTACCCTTGGTAATCCAAACACATTGGTTTCACTAACCTTGCTAATCCAAACACGTTGGTTTCACTGCCCTTGCTAGTCTGTTATCTATGTCATAATGTCCTCACTAATTTTAACATGCTAGTCCTTTGCAAAAATGGTAATTTTAAAATGTATTCATTTAAATTCATGCATAAATTGATAAATCACTTTAATAATCTAGCCTTTTTGTGTGCTAGTCTGTGAATGAGGTTAGGACTGTGTGACACAAAATCTACCAGCAATAAAGGATGCCACTCTCTTTTTAAACTGAAATCACCCGTTATGTTGTTGTCATGCTGAATTCAAATTTTTTGCATTGCAATTGCATCTTTGACAGAATCTATTCATTCAGAAGATGAAGTTTTCTGTAAACAATATTTCCTCTCCCATCATACCACTATTTCAGTTCTGTACATATACATAAATATTCAATAATAATAATAAAAGTGAATTCAAAAACACAAATGCCAGCTTTATAACTATACTTGACATGCAGCACTGAAATCATACTATATCACAATAATGCCCTCCCTCACTGTTGAGAGAAATCAGAGCTGAAAAAAATGTCATTGTCCTTTATATTCATGTCATTGTTCAAGTAAACTGTAATATTAACCAAATATATGAACTTAGAATTTATCATAAATAATTCATTATGAAAATATTCCACTATATCATTTAAGAAATTGAGGTAATATGATATAACTGTCAGCAACACTGAAACCTAGTTATTGAGTTTAATTCATGAATAGCTCAACTTATTTCCACTGAAGTTAAAGTTACAGATTGAGAGCCAATGTTGAGATTTACATTTAATTAACTTTATATATAGTTAACACAGTGAAGCCATAGTTAATAGTTACCAGTGGAAAACCATAGTTAACACTGACAACCCATACTTAACAATGGAAAATCATAGTAAACACTGACAACCCATAGTTAACAATGAAAAACCATAGTAAACACTGACAACCCATAGTTAACACTGACAACCCATAGTTAACAATGAAAAACCACAGTAAACACTGACAACCCATAGTTAACAATGAAAAACCAAAGTAAACACTGACAACCCATAGTTAACACTGACAACCCATAGTTAACAATGGAAAATCATAGTAAACACTGACAACCCATAGTTAACAATGAAAAACCATAGTAAACACTGACAACCCATAGTTAACACTGACAACCCAAAGTAAACACTGACAACCCATAGTTAACAATGAAAAACCATAGTTAACAATGAAAAACCATAGTTAGTCCAATACAGTTAACATTGGAAGATGAGGACAAACACTCATCACAAAAAAATAAAAACTAATTATAAACTTATGGGGTTTTAGAACTGAAATTATTGAAATGGTAGGGTTCTTATATATGATTTATTTTATTATATCCTACAAGACTGAATAATTATCTGTGTTTTGATGATTGACTGTTCAGTATGTGAATAAATTATTCAGGTCTGGTTATCATAACTTACGTATGATTGGCCAACATCTGATAGCAGGTGTTTCAAATCATATAAAGAGTATGGAAATGCAACTGTGTTCAATCTCAGTTACTCATGATTGAATTCTATCTAAATCTATGATGTAGAATCATATCACATTAAAGTGATGTACACAATGCAGTACTGATCATTCATATTTCAATATATGGGAAGCTGTTACAATAGCTGGAAGAACACAGCACTTTCACATAATTGCACCAAAATGGACCCAAAATGGACATAATAAATCAACTGGGTACTATAAAATTTCTGACGTACAAACTATTTTATCATGGTATGAAAGGTTTATTCTTCATGGTATGGCTAATTGTTACAACTTGGTACTGTGAAAATATATCTTATTACTGTACATATACAATGTTTATGCTATATTTTGCATCAATTTCAATGTATGTGGGCAGGGGTCGGTGAGGATAAGGTTGGTGTGTATTGGAGGGGTGCGTGTGTGTGTGTCTGTGAAATTCAAAATGTGCCCGTGTGTGTGTGTATGTGCATGTGTACAAGTGTATGTGAATGCATAATATTTATGTACATACATGTGTGTCACTATGTGTATGCATGCATGTACATGTGTATGTGCATGCATTCTGTGTCAGTGTGTGTGTGTGTGTGTGTGTGTGTGTGTGCATGCAAGTGTGTGTGTGTGTGTCTGTGTCTGTGTCTGTGTCTGTGTGTGTGTCTGTGTCTGTGTCTGTGTCTCTGTATTTGTACTTACACTCATACTGGTACTAAATCACAGTACAGTTGCTACCTATTTACCAACTTGTTCATTCTGCCTACAGTATAGAACTGTTCCAAGAACTGGAAAACTCTGAATGGTCTGAAAATACACTGTCAGATGTCCAGTGTATACAAATACTTAGTCTGAATGGTCTGAAAATACATTGCCAGATGTCACAGTGTTTACAAATATTTAACAATAAATGCAATTCTCAATAAAAACTAGGTCATCCCAATCTCTATTAACTGTAAAATATCAACTGAACTAAATGTTTAGTTGTTGATAGGATACAAAGTAGACCTAGAGAGGCATGTATCACATGACATTACACACAAAAAAAAAATACATTTGTTATCCTAAAAATATTCCTGTGACTGATGACTAAAATATTCATTTTCAGATTGATGTTATTTCAATATTTTGTGATGTATGGCTCTTAAATTCAACATCTGAAATAAACATTTTCCAGAGGAATTGTACTCTGTTCATGTGAGTTTGATTCTCCAGATGTTCCAGAAAACAGAGTGTTTTCATTTCTCTGTTCATTTCAGTAAATGCAATCAAACATTTCAAATTCAATAAAAGTGATACCATACATCAAACTCCTTTCATTCTCTTTAAAAATACTATTACTTGAATGTTAAAATCTTGTTAGTAGAGAAAATTTATCATTCATGTTTCATGCATACATTTGATAATAAAATAAAACATTTCAGTATATTCTGAATCTGTAAACATTCAACCTATATCATGCATTTACTTTCCTTGAATTTGTCAAGTCACATTTTCATCATTTGTGGTTATTTTATGTCATGGAAATATACATCCATGTTTATGTCATGTATATGTTTGCCTTAACATGTATTAAAAATTTGAATTTATCTATTTGGATTGTATTTCCAGGTCCAGTTGAAGCCAGAATTACCAAGCAAATGTGTACACATATCAGCTTTTATACCCATTTCATATTCGATATCATGAAACTTATGTACAGATACAGATAAACAAAACTAGTTACATTGTTACTTCCATGAATTACTGATCAAAAACAAAATAAATAATATGACATGATTTACATACAATATATATATCACATATAACTCTCAAGTACAAAGAACTTTAGTCTAAAATAGATACCAGCCCTCTTTCTTGTAAAATAATTCTCAAGTTATGACCAATTTGTTTGGTTTCAATATTTCCTGACACTGACATTCTAAAAGTGGATGTAGTCTTTGATTCATGCTGTCCTGCAATGTCAGAAGGATATAAAATGTTGTATAGATAGTGTGACTTTGAGGCATCCTCAGTTGGGTATGTCTTCATCAATTGGTCTTAGTTTTTGGTCCATTGTATAAATTATCTCCATCAGTCTCGTCTTTGGTACCTGTTGACTTGGATGTAAACTGAAGACGTAGAGTGTTCTTAATCAGCACCTGTTCTGACATTAAGGATCCGATGAACCAACCTGGAGCATACTCCAAAGTGATCAGTCCCATGAAATGAGCATCAAATGGTGTGTAGTCCCATGGACATGCATCAAACTGTTTCAATACATAACCAGTTGAGAACTCCCAGCAATAGATCCACACAGTGTATATAAGACACCTGACCAATAATGGGCAACGGTCTTTCAATATCAAATACATACGCTCAATGATAATTGTGGAAAGACCATAGATGAAGAGTGACCATACACTTGAACATCCGGGAAATTTCCAGTTGATATTTACCACGAATTCCCATCCAGCAGTGAACATAACTTCAGTGAAATATCCATGTATGGCATAGATGTAAAACCTCACCCATATCGACAAATGACCATCGTCCAACATTTTGATTGTCTGTTGAAAGGAGAATATTGTTGTTATGATGTTATCTAGGAAACATATTGTTGAACAAAAAAGAATAGCACATGTTCCCCAGGGAGATCTTTGTAATAAATAATTTTACATAAGTTATACATGCATCTGTGAAAATAAAATTTTATGTCTTCTTTCATTTCCATAAATTGAGTTTTCAAGACAGTTGTTATCCCTAGGGGTAGGATTTCAAATTAATGCCCACAGATATACAAAGATGAATGAAAGCATACAATCTGTTTTCAAAATAGCACCAAATGGTGTTGTACCACAACTGTACATTTTTTTTGTATATATTTATCACATTTTTAGACCTAATTTGCATATCACTGATGGATCATTACGTCATAAACAATTCTTAATCTAAACACCAAATTTCAGACTGATCTGCCCAGTAGTTTTTTAGTTGAACTTTTTTGATCAAAAATTACATTTTTTTTACCAAAATCACACATCGGTGGTAACATCATTTTGATTTGAACAATTTCCAAATCATTTTGATTATAACAATTTGCTAACTAGACACTCATGGTAACATATCATGGCAATCAGTGTTTGACTTTAATTTGTTTACACACACACACACACACACACACACACACACACACACACACACACACACACACACATACACTTTTCCATGCCAATAGCACTACTGAACTGAAGAAGTTCAGTTGTGCTAAAAACCAAATGAATCTGGTTCAATTTAAAAAGTCCTGGAATGAGCTCAAAACTACTCTTAGGCTGGTTTATACAAAAGAATGGCATCAAAAAAAATGAATCACATTGTAATAGGACACACTGATAATAGTACGCCACATGTTTGCTATATTAGAGTTAGAAGAGATTTAGTTTTAACTGTCTTCAATCTAGGTCAAGGCCAAATACAATATATCATATACAATACATATTATAATATTATATACCTTGATACATGAATCTAGACATAAGAGTTGAATCTCTATGTATTAACCTTGACTCTATTTGATAATTTTGCAAAATAAATAAACTTGGTTCATGTCACCTGTTCTCTCTATATTAGGTTTCAATGAAACCCAATAAACCTTCAAATCATAACATCTTTATACAATCTATCATATCATGAAAACTCTTATTTAATACATTCCACAATAAAGGTAAAGTTGTATTTATTTGTCCTTGACAGTATAGGGTATGGTTATGTACTTTTACCTTGTAAAGGTCAGGGATACATAAATATGTTAATGACAGTACATGGCACGGGAGTCACATACATTGACCTTGACAGTAAAGGTCAGGGTTACATACATTTGACCTCAAGAAGGTCAGGGATACCTGACAATTACAGTAAAGGTCAGGCTTACACATACAGTTGACCTCAACAGTAAAAGTCAAGATTACACATTCATTTGAACTCAACAGTAAAGGTCAGGATTACACATATATTTGACCTCAACAGTAAAAGTCAAGATTACACATACATTTGAACTCAACAGTAAAGGTCAGGATTACACATACATTTGACCTCAACAGTAAAAGTCAAGATTACATATACATTTGAACTCAACAGTAAAGGTCAGGATTACACATTCATTTGAACTCAACAGTAAAGGTCAGGATTACACAGGATTACAATCCAACTGTTTACTTTCCTTGTTTACAATACATTCCGTTTGTCCACGGTTTGATGTCATCAGCTATAGTATAGCCATGGACGTATAGTTCACTAATACATCCATGGTATAACCATGTAATGAGGTTTCAAAAAGTATCAACCTGTAAAAACGTAAACAAATCTTGCCAGATTGACGTGGCAGTGCAGCGGCGCTTTGAACTCAAAATTCATCCGGTATGTATCCCCAAAAAAGAAATAAGAAAGAAAGAAATTGTTCTTGCAATTTACTACGATGAAAAGATGTATCTATCGCCGTTATATTGTTTTGTTGGCTACGATTCAAATGCGATCACATAGGATTACACTGGTATATCACAGTTGAGTTGCCGCTATTTTTGCTGTAACTTGTAAGCACCGGTTTGCGAAAGGTAACGACAGTAGAAGTCCGGCGGTATCAATCTTTCCTCTCAAAAATAGTAAATTTGAGTAGTAATTCAATTAGTTAACAAACCAGATACTGTACACATACGAATCCTGTTATTTACCTTGGAATTTGTCCAATTTTTCTGTCACCCTGGCTTTAATGAACGTACGTATAGACGTTGTTTCGGTCTCCCGGTTACGTTTCGTCAGCTGATCAACTTTCCCTGCGTTGTTATCAGGTCACGGTGGGTCACCACAACCTTCTTCCCACATTACCTTTGAGGGCGGGCTTTCAAAATACACAATCATCCGACCATGACCTTGATATTCCGCCGAAATACATTGTAAGTACAAACATCTGAATCCAATATTGTACTTCTAGAAAATCAGTATGTGTGCTCATTTTTTACTTCAAAGGGTATCTGGAGGATTGTCAAGGTTATGAATTTTCCCCAAGATTTTTTATTTTTATTTATTTTTTGGGGGGAGGGGGGAGCTCCCAAAAGTTTTAATGTTTCATGTTGGGCGGGAAGGGGGCACGAATACCCCCTAGCCAGAAATGTTACTTGTACTACCACTCTTGTTTAATGTTTGGGGATGATTTAGTAGCACGTAACTGGGATAAATAGATAAAAATTAAGTACACCATTTCCCTCATATAAACTATAAATTCTGATCATTTGAATATTTATATTTATATGTTATGTTATGTTATGTTATGTTATTGTTTATTAAGGTGTCCTATGTGGACTTAACAAATTCTACAGTACTTAAATAACATTTACAAAAAAGAGAGCCACATCCAGCCCTCTGGCTGGCAGGACACAAAGAATATCAAATTAAATACATAAATAAATAAATAAATAAATATCACATACGTCTCAGTTGTAAATAAAGGTTAAAGGCCTCGTGTAATAAAGTTTGCAGTATCAATGAGAAATGTTACCATAAATGTTGTAGTTTATCATATATGTTCATATGACTGAAGTTTGGAGGGTTAAAGTTATTATATTGTCTAGTAATGCTTCCCTGAGGTCCATGTATTACAATAAATTATTTTTAAAATGTACTTGTTCTCTTCTGTTCTTGCGGATGTCGCTAAGACATGTCCCTGGCAATAATTTCAAAAACAGTCCACATGTTCATGTTTTGCCCTGTCACGTTGGTGGCGCTGTTCTACCTGAATAAAAATCGCAAGTGAACATGCGTATTGTTGTGGCATTCTTGTTTACATGACAATACCGGTGTAGTATTTAAATGTTAATAAACGCCAAGCTCTCTGTGTCATTGGTCATTGACTCCCAACACACCTATGTACGTATTTACAACAGAGGTACAGCAACAAGCCTTCCAGTGATATCACCGATTGTGTTCGAAATCAAGTAAGTAATTTACTTCGCTTCTCTAACTGGTTAAATCGTACTGCGTGATTAGTTATCACTGCTATGTATCGATGTTTTAACTTGATCAATGCCAGGACCATTCAGTGACGCCATTTTGAATATTCCAATCGGTTTACGCCCAAAGAAGTGTGAAGTTATTTTTTGGTTTAAGGCAATGTGTATCAACTTATTCGTGGTAACTGTGTATCTCACTTTATCACATATGCATTGATCAGTATCTTGACTAACCCAGAAACTCTGCCATATTTATCATCGTTATTTCATTTTATGTCACTCCATTCAAACAGGTTGTTTAATCACCATTGTATTGTACAGTTGTAGTTTAATTAACTCTGTACATGTACCATTACAGCACGAATAGGTAATAATAGTTGATCGGTCACAAAGAAGATTCTTTTGTGGATTTATATTTTTTTTACCAATGTTTGGGAACTTACAGATTGTCGGGAACTTAAGCTTAACTACTAGAATCCGAGTTTCATACATATACATCTGTCTCTATCTGGAGCTTGGAAGATTCATATCAATAGACCAATTTTCAGTGGTCGAATATTTACATTGGGTAAACAGAATATGAGAAAGAAATATTTTATTTTAATGTCACAATCAGTGGGTCAACGTATGGTTTCATTTTACATGTAATCTAGTGTCTTTCTGCAATGGCCTATTAAACCATGGACAATTAGGACTAAACAGATCACTGTATTATATAGCTTTAGTTCAATCAAAGGTGCAACTGTACTCGAATGTACTAGTATCTGAATGACCATTGACTTCTATACATTTGTGAAAAACTATAAATTTCACTGCGTTTTAAAATCTAAAGTGAGCTGTTGTATTAGCAACGCACAGTGTATCTTGAGCCACATAGAGATCTACGGTCAGTACTGCTACCGGTGTTACGCACCGTCTATTATACGCTTACGTCAACAATAGTGTACCACACCCAACACAACACGTTATAAAAAGCTACACGCCGGTAATAAAACGGCACCAAAGTAAGAAAATAACTTATTCTACCATAGACCCTACACGAAAGGGTCTATGATTCTACCAAATCATCGGTGATATCGAAGTTTGAACAACGTTCACATGAACCTATATCTTCCCAATACTGAATGAATTTCCAGTTCAACAAACCTGAAGTGAATATCTCTTATCTGAGTCATTAGACTGTGGTGGAAATATATGCTGTTAATCTTAAGTTTGTGTTACGACACGTCTTGGTGGAGGACACCATTTATAGCGATATATAACATGTCGTAAAATAAGTAAAGTTCCTTATATAAATCTACTAAATTTATATCGCCATACTATTTTGGAGGAATTTTACTGATGTTTCAAGTATATTTGAACTCTGACCGTGGTCTGAGATTTGAACAAATCCAACCTTTAGGTTCAAGATCGTTGTGTTGTCATCTACCATAGTTCTAAAGGTGTTGGTAGTATTTAAATTATTTATCTGTCTGATTCTTACTAGGCACTACGTATTACATTGAACCCATTGTGTTTTGCACTTTATTTGCTTCATTTTTAATCTTTTCAGCAGATATCATTGGGCCTCCGGGGTTACGGGGCGTCAACTTAGAAAAAGTACAGTGTTCTATATAAATATACATACTGATCAAATTTGGAATATGATACGTAATATCAAAACAATGGAAATTACTATTATATTGAGTATTATCATAGTAAAGACACTAATTCAAAAAATGTTATTAAAAATGACTCGAGATATCGTTGCTGATTTTAAATAAAATTAGAACAGTTTTTTTTAAATCATGTGGATAGCCTTTGCTAAGTAGTGTCCACCGTTTGTCTATTAAGTAACGTCTATTTTCCAGAGTACATGGCTAGCCATACCTTGCTTGTCACTGTCAAGTTTGTAATAATTAATTTTGGTTTTGTATCCTGTAGGTTTGCTGATAATGATGTCATCGTAGCATTGGAATTGTTACACAAATAATTGACTGTGTGAAACTGATCATCAAAGGTAAGTTCTTATGAAAACAATAGAATTAGCAATGTCATTTCCAAGTATGATAATTATGTCTTTTGTTGGCCATTTTATTATTGTGACATTTATGAAGTGGGGTCTTATAGACCTACCTACAGAGATTATATAGGCCCCTATATTCTGGAACGTAACTTGACAACATAAATAAGTTTTCCCTCTGTTTATTTTCCTTACTCTCCTGATATATTACTATAATATAACATCTATTTGAGGATCCTTTACAATATAGGATTATTATATTGGTCACGTTGATAGCCTGTTATTCCAAAGTCTGGAGTCACACAATTTTGGTGTATGTGCATTGTTCACATCCAATTGCAATCTGTGCATTTATAGTTGTAACTAACGTTTCCTTAACTCTTGAAATCACGTGAAATGAAATGGACACACCCATGACAAGTACATGTACCTTGAGAGACTTTGTTTGTTTTTGTTGAAATATGTCCCCAGACACAAAGAGACAGAGAGTATAAGCAAACAGTGACGTCACCAAAGACTGAATGTGGTGAAAGTGCTTAGCTGAGAGTGATAAGCATAGTTTATACAGAGACCTAGCTGTACATATTTTAAGTGCTTACGGCCATAGACTGTCTATATTATAACAAACTGTGCTGGAGATTATGACGTCTGTCCTTATGGAAAGCCAAATAGTCAGTGTGTCAAAGTACTTTTTGTTTGCTGACTTGAATTCCATTCGACAATGTTCCTCTTTCGCTGTATATCATTAGTTTCTGTTGCCTGGTTTCACTATAATCAATCACAGACAAGGAAGAAAACGAACAAGTCTAAGACAACTTTGTTATGTGTAAATTTAGTTTTGCCTGCGGCACTTCCAGTCAACCAAATCTTACAACAATCTGTATGCAGTGCAGGATATATACATGTACATGTACATGTACACTGTAGACGTAGTGCGTCTGTGGGCTGATGACATTTCGGATCATCTACCTATACTAACATATCCTAATGCTGCCAAGGTGACGGCTATATTAAGAATTGTCTTGATAGTCAAATAAAGCAGCAAAGTCAGATATATGTATTGATATGTAGATGTTGTTATAGTAACATAGGCATAATACTATTTGAAAACGGAAATAAACTGTCCGACTTCCTCGCTACACAGGCAATTGTCCATGCATAATTTAGATAATATTCGTATAGGAAATGTGATGTCAGGTGTTATTAGATGCCAACTCAAGTCAGTACCGTTAGGCGAATATAAATACCTCGAATTTTAGACACCTTCAGATTATTATTTCATGTAGGGTTAAATGTGATTTGTGTTTGTGTATAATATTTGAACTGTACCAACCCTGTCATGTCATGAACCCTGTAAATTTTAACAGCTAAATGAGCTCTCTTAAACTTGTTCTTTACGTGAACAAGTGTACGTTAGTCGTGTATTTTTATGTGCATCACGATGTTGTTTCAACTGTCTAGTTTGTACTTCAGTCTTGGTCTTGTTTTTAGAAGAAACTGCTCGTGGTCTCATTGTTTATTGAACCGTACATGTCACTAAATCCACATGCGTCGGCTTTCATATAGATCCCAAATAGTAAGGTCTATAAACAAACCAATATTTCGGTTTTTTAAAGTATAACAATTTTGTTCTTTTCAGAAACATGGCCATGGATAAGGAGACGACGATGATCATTATCATAGCTGTAGCTTGTATTGTTGTCTTGACAATCATATTTGTGTTTATAGGAGTAGCATGTATGGTGTATAAACGAAGGTATGTAATTCATAATCTACCTTCTTCTTGCATCTTCAGTGACCACTTACCTTTAATACATACCCATTTAAACGTAAAGAGTATTGTACGGACTAGATGTGTACAGCGAGCGTAGCGCTCGCTCTCTGTCTGTCTGTCTGTCTGTCTGTCTGTCTGTCTCTCTCTCTCTCTCTCTCTCTGTCTCTCTCTCTCCCTCCCTCCCTCCCTCCCTCCCACCCTCCTCTCTCTCTCTCTCTCTCTCTCTCTCTCTCTCTCTCTCTCTCTCTCTCTCTCTCTCTCTCTCTCTCTCTCTCTCAATATCTGACTCTAGCTCACTCATATGGACGGTAAGCTCTATATCAATACTGAAAGATAAAGAATGACATATATTTTACTACTCTCTTTATTTCAGGAAAGATGAACCCGAAAAGCCAAATGCTATGGCAAGTGTTGACGAAGTTGATGACGTGGTCAGAACCGAGACTGGGAAATATGAACACAGCATTACTACCAATCCAGCGTTTGGAAAGGAAGATATTTTAGAGGGAGAAGATATGGTAAGCATCGGAGATGCAGTGTCGGAGTGAACACGTATGGATGAATGAATGAATGAATGAATGAATGAATGTCTATTCGTTATTTGATTTGATATGATGGGAGTTGACAAATATTACAGATAGCAAACGTAAGAAAGACGGATTCTTTTTTGATAGTCTCGATTACTTTAATATTTCAATGAATAAGGCTTATAGGAAGTTGGTAGACAGTTTGAACAGTCTTCCCCATCAGCGATTATTTTTACGCCACATTTCAGATCAATTTGTAATCAACCTAGTTATGTAATTGTTAGCATAGAGCTTATTGCTATTAGCTGTATTCATTATGCTTTATAGCTTGGATTCTCACAATTTTGTGCTTGTAGTACTTCATGTTCAAGTCTTGGGCTAACCAATGTAACCCTTTCCCCTTGTCTTTTTCTTAGAGTAAATTTGACGACAAACCGATTGATCTTGCGATGGAATTCGGTGATGACTTTGAATTTGAAGAAGGGAGAGAAGCATCGGAAACTGGATCGAATTACTCGTTCACTCCGGAAGATATTGACGACACAACTGACCAACAGACGGGGACGAAGATTTCAATTTTAAATGACAACACGTGGGGAGGCGTTAACGGTAAACGAAACGATGCCGATTTTGATTTTAATATGTTTAATCCATTACGCGGAGTCCAGTCTCGATCTGACGGGAACGTTCACAAGGCTTCATCAACAATGGGACAACATGCTGTCGATATATACGAAGCAGGACAAGCTCTAAAAATAGACGTGCCGCCAAGCACCAACCCATGCAATTACACCAATACAGGTTCGCGTTTACTGTGGCAGAAAAAGAGATTCAAGAATTTTTGAAACCCTAAACTAACACGTTTTATGAGTCTTTTAAAAGTATATTGACTCAAGGATATGGCAATCTCAACTTACGCAGTATTTTTCACCATAGAAAATTACCAGTAGTCACAACGCAGTTTTATTTTTATTAAAATTAGTAATCAGTGTATGGGGTTTCCCGAAATACTGCAATATTAAACGAATTTACGACACAACGCTGCCATGTTGACAGATTTACTTTCATAATCAGGAAAAGTATCTTTGAAACCACTCTATTGCTAGACAGGGATGTACAAGTCTTCAAAATTTGATTCCAGTATTGTTTTATCTTAAGCTTGGTTAGTTTAATGGAGAATTTCAATCTCCATGGAAACGTGTTCAGTATTTGATATTATTAGTAAGTTTATTACATATATGTGAACACTGCAGGACCAGTTAATAGTTTGTTGTATACACAACAATTATGTAATATTGTAAAATCAGTTATTGTCAGGTGATTATACAGAACAATGTTACAGGTGTGACATTCTTACCATCACGGTGCACAGCTGAAGAGTGGATTATGTTAATTTTGTGTTATCACACAAAACATATATAGGACGCCCTTAGTGGCAGTACTATACTACTAGTTTTTGTCTTCAGTTCCATGACCTAGTTTCAACCGTTTGATATTTTTTGACAGCAATATAGAGACGGTCGTATATTTTCTAATAGCTTTAACAAGTGTAACGTTGTATAAATCACTTGTCTTCAAATAATTTCAACTCATCAAATGTCTTCGTTTATCCCTACAAATCTTCTTTTTCCTTTTAACTTTAATATAAATCTCCAGCTTAGTATTCTTTCAATATAGCCGTCCATATTTTAGAAACTTGTCATTCAATACCTTGCGATTGTAACGACTCGACGATGGTGTATTTTCAAGTTTTATGAACTCTCTCCTTCTATAACATGATGAGAGATGTTGAAATCTCAGCAGGCGATTTTTGTACTGCCCAGTTGTAACTTTCATACTCATTATTTTCATCTATTGAGAACCAAGACCTTGCGAAAGTAAGTAGAATCAAATAAAGAGTATTTTCTATGTAATATGATGATATGACGATAGGGTCTATCTTAGTCTGAAAGATTCAGGTGTACGTTGTTTCGGTTTTTATAATACGCTCAACACATGAGCAGCGACTGGATTAGACTCCACTATGGTCTATCTGTGTGCATCGGAATATGATTGTGTGTGTGTGTGTGTGTGTGTGTGTGTCTGTCTGTCTGTCTTTCTGTCTGTCTGTCTGTCTGTCTGTCTGTCTGTCTGTCCGTGTGTAAGGGAATGAGGTAAGAGTGAAATAATACAAGATGTCTTTATTTACTTGGTAAACAGAGAGAAATTCAGGGTATTGTAATAGGAAGTAAAACATAACTCACAACAGTGAAATTTCAGATCACATACTTTACAAACTGCCTGTGATACCACATAGTTAGTATTTACTCATGCTTAGAGTCAAAGGCCAACATGAATTAGAATCAGTAAAATACCGCAATTGTCTTAAGCTTCTGAACAAACTTGAATCCAAACAGTAAATTCCCACACGTTCTCATACTCCTAAAGACCACATGTACATGAAATACGCTGAAAGTCAGGCGATAAATCAAGACATGAATAGATAAGGTTACAGACCAAAGTTTCTTTTCTGATTTTCCAGTAGACAAATTTCAACAAAGAAAATAGTTCATGTTTTCAAAAATCAACACGTGGAAGGGAAAGGGTTTATTGTCGGGGTAGTCACACCCCATCGTGAGAAATCGTCATTCCAATCCCGATTTAATCGAATGTACACCTTCTGTACAATGCCAATGCATCCACATACGAGTTTCCTTTAAAATAGTGGTAGAATGGGTGAAGTATACATTGGGTAGGGTTTCTGGAAGTAGGAAATTTACACAGCCGTCGGACGGAAATCAACGAGTTGACGGGAACCAGGTCTACCATTTCACAAACACTGAGAAAATTGATCTTGGACACCACGTACTACATAGTTCGTTGTTTTCGTGTGTATTTAAAAGAAGGTCAATGCATACAGATGTGCAGTACTAGTACAAGCCATAACACCAAAGTAAAGCATTTTCTGTATGTACTCCTATAGTTTATATCATCCATATCAAGTGTAAAAGTATACTGTTTCATTTGCTAATTGACTATATAAGAAAGGTCACATGCTGGGCTTGTAAATATACCAATTGAAACTGTATAATTTTATACTTGATATGAATGCCATAAACGAGTGTAGCACATAGAAAAAGTGCTTTACTTCAGTGTTACTGATTGGTATTTGGTTCTGTTATAGTTTATCAACTAGACGGTCAGTCAGCAGCGTCACTTTACATGCTTGAGCCCAAGGTCTACAGTATCATAAACTGTTAAATTCGTCGTAAGAATGACTATGTGTTTGCAAATGAGTAGAACCAATAGAAAGTTGGTACCGGTATTCATCGAAACGACATACTGCACTATATATGGTTAATAAAATATCGAAACCAGACCCGAAGCTACTTTAGTTTATTGAGTAACCTTTCATGGTACAAGATTTGTTATGACTATTTTGGGTTGCAAAGAAAAACTAAAAACTAAGGCTTATTGGATCTTGAATAACTATATTCTTAAAACAAAAAGTGTAATCATCGTTATAAAGTGGTCGATGCTGATTTACTCAAAAATCAAAATATAATCTCCTTTTCAAGAAAAAAATGTAATCAATGAATGTCCCTATCTAATATAAATGTACTGTATTGAACTGACTCGGGGGTTGTTTAGGTGGCTTTTCAACGACTTTGGGGTATGGGGAATCTATGACATAACAAACATATGGCGGTTGGAAAACGGTCTATCCATTTCATTTTCACACCAGGTAAAGCAATATTCGTCATACATTCCGATAAAACCACGACCTGATCATTACAAGTTATACTTTCCGAGTATTCAATTTAAACAATAGTTGAACTCAAGTGACCCGGGAAGTTGTTGGCGGAATACTGAGAATTTAATCTTCAATACGTACACCCACCGACATGTGTTGCTATCACCCCCACATGTAAATGAATAGATCTTATGACGTCACCTGCTCGATGTACATATTAATATGTATATATATGTACTCTCCCTTCAATATTGCTATATGATATATGTACGATCAAGGTGAGAGGAGAACAGCTGCTTGACAGGAAAGATTCACGTGAATGTCAATGCCATATAACAGAGCGGCCAGATAGAGTTCACTATTCCGACGTCTAGGTCAGTGGAGAGTGTAACCCACAACAAAGACACATCGCACAGAGTGCATAAAACGCCATCATCCACGTAGTTAAGTTACAGCTGCAGCTACCAACATAAACCTATTTGGAATTACAATTTCGCCATCACATACCTCCATCATTTGATTGCATTTCATCTGTCAAGGGAGTTGATAACTGCGAAACTGGTTTACAGAAAGACACAGAGGAATAAATTGTGTTTGAAATATACATGGTAAGTGATGTTTAGATCATTTGAAATCTGCATCACCACATGTTACTGTGAATGTGATATTATATGGCGTTCACTTTTACCCATCACGACGGCTATTGTTAGGATATGGGTGTGTCGACAATGTTTGTTTTATTATACTGTTTACATGAATGTAATACTGTTTCTACCATTTTGTAGTTTTTCTCGGTGTCGGTTTTGGCAATGGTATATATTTTTTCAGGTGGATCATTTATAAACACATACTGTACAATACATCACACTCTTCAAAATTACAATATTACAAATTTTTTTCTCAATAAAATTGCCATAATATCAACCAGCACTGTAACCCACTTTTGATTCAGTACCTTGACACCAACATTAGATGTATGACTACCAGGACAGGTGTATCGGATAATGAGCAGTGACTAATTGAAAACGTGGACGGCATTATAAATAATTTAATGCAGCTACCGGTAACACATGGTTTAACCCTTCCGTTTTATTTCAGTGTCAATGAATTTGCTTTACTTCAACCGTACGATTCGTTCGCTCATCAAATATTTCAACTAGTCTCTCATTTATCAGTCAATCGTTCGTCTTGTTACATCATGTATACGAACATTCATATTAGATTCGCTCAACTCGACGTTTAGTGAAGGCTAGGGATACAGACAACACTAAATTAAGACATTAAGACAATCTACATTCAACTCTCAAGTTATAATAGCCGTATGTGATAAACGGTCGTTATTTAATGTACGAAATTCTGGTATTTTATAAAATTTTGTGGTCAAACCTTTCACCAATTTGTAACAGTTATGTGAGACCAGTTGTAATCGTTTTGTCTGGATGAGACGAGTCTGCTTGGTAAAGAATGGAGTCACCGGCGCATCCCTTTGTTAATCAGTCTGTGAGTGACTATGTCCCTATGAAATAGTATGGCGTCTAACAATATTAGTCGCTTAAATATCAATAGTTCAAAGATATAAACCTATTTCGCTGTAGTTTAACTTATCTTTAACGTTATTTTTATTTCACTATAAATCTTGGCAAATATACAAAATAATTTAACAGGAAACGCTGACTATTTGGAGACTTTTTTTCTGACCGAATACACTCGTGAATTGCGTGTGGGAGGAGAGTCAGGGTAAATCACGATGCAAGCCAAAAACAACAGTATGTTTGAAAGTAAGATACATTAAGTTAACTCTGAGAGTGCATGAAACAACTTGCATGTAAAAACTCGTTTGAATTTCGTGTCTTCCATAGATACTCGACGACTTTGTATCATTAGCTGTTGTCATGACAACAAATTGGTGTTCCAGTGGCGGCAGAAGTCAGTCATCATTATCATGTACGTGTAGCGGTGAACTGCCAAAATTCGACCTTCCACGACCACCTGGTTCAGGTACGGAGTAACAAATACCAACCACCTGTTGATCACTATTATTTCAATGTTAGATGTAATCTGATGAAATCTGATGAAATGTAAAAGTTAGAGTCACCTACGTGAAATCATGAGAGAGAGAGACCATGATAACTTTACATCTCCTCAGCTCGTCTGTTTTAAAATTAACGTAAGCAGGCGCCAGTCCGACGTGGTATTCAAGCTGTGCAAAAATCAAGTACACTGGCAAATACTTCCACCATAGTAGATTTCCTTTCAGACTTTGACAAAGTATTTTGTTTCCTAATAGGTGATACAATGATGATGAGTTGGAAAGCCTTTATAATCGCAGCGGCAATTCTAGCAGGAGCTGTAGTTATTACGTTAGTCGTTATTCTTATAATTATTATATATCGACGTTGTAAAAACAGCAAACAGTAAGTATATTAATAACTGACGTAATACCTATTTTAGAATCTATATAGGCCTACAAGTAGTTTGCTTTATAAATGAAACGCTGATATTTTTATATCGATATTTTGTTATCCATACATTATAATAATATATTTTTGATCGATAAAATGATAATCCCATGCAAAATTAACCTTGAAGTTTGTAGTCCGAATATAAACGTTTTACAGACTGGAGATTGTACATGTGACCTTATGATTGAGGTCTGTACGATATACATTCGGGTTGTAAACATTTTGTGATATATATGTATATGTACTCAATGCGGCAAACATTATCGTGTGTACTGTTTCGTCATAGTTTGGATGTACTAGTAAGTTGGACATCTTTAGAGTTGAAAAGAGCGACTACACTAGAAGTCACATTATCATTGTTTTGGAGTGTTTCCTAGCATGTTTCGTGGATGGTCACTGATCTATATTTTGTTTTATTACCAGGACGAAAGTGGTGAAACGATCACATCTGTACGCTGCTGGCAGTGATGATATATCCACGACCATTGCTACAAACCATACCGATGTCGACAATGGTATGAAGATGGATAACCCGATATTCAACCCTACAGATTCATCATTGTCTGATCAGGTAACAAATTGTACATTCGTATACATTTCGATCGAATCCATCTTTCAGTTTTTTAGTGTGGACGTAAAGTGACTTCGATGCGGATTAAAATGATCTGGACCAGTTTACTTCTAATTCGAACCGAATCAGATGAGGACATGGCTATTATATATACACCACAGGTATCATTATGTGACCCCAGTGTTGTTTGTCTAAGGTATATTAGACTAGACTTTAGTAAGTTACGACCTGGATAACTGATGATGTGAAGCAAGGCCTCTATCTTGTTCAATGGCATCCTCAGACAACCAACGGTAACATATCACCGACATGTTAATAGGGTTCTTCACGTTTTGTTAAACCACAGACAAGTAAAAAGCCTGTCGATCAGAATAGGCGAAATTTTATTAACGGGTATTATAACTTTTTGTCTTGCTAATCGAATTGCACTTTACATTTAACAATAAAGGGTTGTCAGCATTAACTACATTTTGTCCGACCGTTGATGTACTTTGTAGTAACATGCTGAGAATAAACAGTCACGTGATTAAATAGATGACGAACAGTATTATATTAAATGATCGTTATGTGCATCTGTGATCCCGACTAGACTTTCCAACAGTAAAACAGTTGTTTCGTTTATTGGTCATAGATTCTTGAAGGTTAAGGGTTATTAATGATAATTAGTTATGGGAGTGTAAAATTACAGCAGTTCACTCTGAATAGCTTCCATCCTTGCAGAAAATATCTTCATCAAAGCTGTTATTTAATAGCTTCATCTATTTAGTTTGCAATGAAAAATGGACTGGCATCTCCTTCTATGAAGTGAAGTGTTTGTAATACCATTTGCTGTGTGGGCCTATAACCTTACTGTACTGAAATCAATACATTGATTGGGACAGTTTTCAGAATGCTTCAATTGTATACGTATGCTCGCTTTCAGGAAAATACGTCATCATCAAAGAATGGCCGTGGTAGTGGTATGATGAACGATCTAGACACACCACACTTTCAAGGTAATGGCAAGAGTGACGGTGGAATCGTGGACAAGTCAGATAACAGACACCAATCGAAGAACTCCAGGACATTGAACGACTCGCAAAACAATGGCAATATACAGGAAGACTTTCCCCTGAATACAAACCCTTCAAGTTCTAGACAGGAAGACGTCGACAGCCTAGAAAGTGGATTTGCACATGCTGACAGTGGTATGCTGTGGAGGAAACAGAACTGGCAACTTGGGGTCAAAAACAGTGCCTTTTTGTAGACTGCAAGACTTCACAATCATTCTATGATCCACAAACAGTACACCAAAGTCAACATTTTTACCCAGTGCAATTCATGTGATTACAGTTGACTGTGCAAAGGGAGGGGGGGGTCGACTTTGTAGCAATATGGGGTGGGAGAGGACTATGTATCACACAACACAAAACTTGTGAGAAACTCTAATCAGAAATACTCCTCATAAACAGGTATAAAAACTTGACTCCCATCTCAAGAACTAACAGCATGTAGATGGTTACATGTAACATGACACAGATCATGAATTATCATCTACTTTGTGTGGTTCATACTGGATTAACTGGTTATACTTTAGTCAAGTATGAAAGAAAAGTTGTTTGAAATTTTAATCAAATGTGGTTTTCCATGCTATTTTATTTGTGCAATATCTTTTTATTTGAACATAAACGTTCAACTAGGCCGTAAGAATATTTACAAAAAATCCATACACTATAGCACAATCCTTGCTACAAAAGAACATATATATCTTTATTTCTGCCATTATTTGTACATTAAAAATATGCACACCTTAATATGTGCCTTCATTTCCAGAAACCCCAGCAGTATTTTCTAGATCTTCTAATTTTGAACAATGTGATTGATAGAGTACACATTTTGAATTTCATATATGACTTGTTTCATTGTGCAACTATGTGAATCATAAGTTTGTATCATAATTTTAATATATTTTCACCCTAAATAATTTGATATGTATATTTTCAAAATGCTGTGAACATATGTATTTTGGTTCTGAACTCACCTCAGCTTACTTCGAATGTTTACACCAAAAATAAACCACAGTATGAAAGTGAAATTACTTTAAAAAGTGAGTAATTTGGTGCATGTAATTTAGAGCTGTTGACAGAGGCAAGTCTTATCTTATCAGAAGTAAATTACACTGCCACCTGACATGGCGATAGATGAGGCATAGCTACAATTCTTCCCTCTTTATTCTCCAAAATGAATTGGTGCTAAAAGTTGGAAGATTGTGTTTCTACTAAAACTTTGAAGTCCAAAAAATACTTATGTTCACAGTACTAAGCTAGAATTAGTTTCCTGGTAATTTGAACAAGTCACTTCCTGAAATAGAAATTATTCTCCATACTCATATGGTCACAACATTCAGACCATGTCTTTCCTTGAAGTAACTGTTATACCTTGAGTAACTGAATTAACTAGATGTTATAAAACATATTATATCTTACAATGTGACCACAAGTCTTCACTTCAGATATCAATATGCATGTAAAATGTATGCAACAGTACAGAGGATTGCAACTCTCCTGACACTCGCCTGTTTTCTTCAAGACAAAATTTTCTACAAATCACTCGGTACAACCTGTAGAATTATACACCACTTAAAATGGATTTACAGTACTGTAAGATTGTGATCTGTTCAAAGATATTTTAAAAGTTGTTTACAGTACAATTCCAACCTAACCCTGGTTACATATATTAGCTAGTTTATAATACATACAAACAAAATAATTTTCTAATAAAGCTGTCTAAGTACTTCAATGTTTCAAGGAGACATTAATGTATTATATACTGTATTGCCTCTAAGGTATGTTGAGATTGTGCAACCTGACAAATCAAGTTTAGAATGTGTATGTGACAGGTGGTTGCTAACATGATTGTTTGTGTGGGTTTGGACAATTGAGTTATATTTACCTCTGCGAAGTCATTCTGACATATTGTGGATTTAGCCAAGAAAAGACACCAGTAGTTATTTGTATGACTGAGTCAAAGATAATTCTTATTTGTCTATGTATTGTTCTTCTCTCTGTAAGCATTATTTCTCAGGTTGCTATAAAGAATCCTTGGAGAATACACTGTATATACATACACAGAGACACAGAGACACAGAGATACATAGACAGAGACAAAAGAGAGACAGACACATATACACATACACATACACATAAATACACACATACATGGTACATACATACATACATACATACATACATACATACATACATACATACATACACATACACATAAATACACATACATGGTACATACATACATACATACATACATACATACATACATACATACATACATACACATACACACACACACATATACACACACACACACACACACACACACTACATACACAAATAAAATGATAATCAGATAATAAAAAAAAAATAAAAAAAATCACACATTAAGATAAAACTTGACTCCTTTTTCAAAGGTAGCTAAAGATACATGTTACAAAATGTCCACATTAATAATTTGTGGAATGTCATTGGTATTTAGAATATATCCAAACTTAGTACACACCATTACTAATGACAAGGTGATCAATAATACCATATATGGTTATTGATATGTATTTGAAAATCAAAGCATTACTAATGAATAGACTAATACTACATAATTAATACAAAGTATTATCATAGGCAGATCATCAAATTGAAAAAAATCAAATGTATTTAACGTTTTTCTACATTGAATGAATATGCCCTAAAGTTAGATAAATAATACATAAGTGGTTAAATCCTAATGTATTATCACTGTTGTAGTTACATTGCTCTATAAACAAGTCTTCATAGAATATACACATCCCCCAACAACAAATGCACATGAATTAAGGTACTCTAAAGATGATATTTCCAAATCTCAAAATCTGTTATTCCCACCATAGAGAGTACTTTACTTCTCTAGGTATTGGATGGTTTGATGGCAGTACCAATCTACCTTTTGACAGGCTAATTCCCACTTTGCAGAGTGTTTTTACTTCCTTGGTATTGGATCATGTAACTGATAATCAGCAATGGGAGTGAACGGAACAGAGTAACCAAAGGCTTGTGGCCCTACCACTTCTAGTGCCCTCTGTGTTCTCAATAATGGTGGTGATGCAATAGCCAGGACAGCAACACGGAGACCATACTTTACTTCATCCGTAGGTATTGGTTCACCAGAATCAAAGTCAACCACAGATATGAGGTCTGGTACAGTGGCAACAACCTACATTGACAGGAAGGAAAATACTTGTCAATAATAAGAAGTAAAGAACACCATTTAAACTGAAACTAAGTCTTATTTAATTTCTTTTAAAAGTCCCGGAGCAGAGACTAAAAGTTGGGTTTTCCATTATTCTAAAAACCCTAATTCAAACATGACTTTCGTTAACATGTAAAATATAAGTTGACATACCTTTGTATTGCCATCTGCATCTACCAGTGTTGCTATTAAGTTCTCATTTTGGAAATCAACCATCAATCTCTGATTAACATAGTCTCCAAATCCTTCTACTGTCAATTTGCCTCTATTAAATCCACCTTCAGTTGCTCTACTTACATCAGACATCTGTCCAAATGAGAAAAAAAATCTCTTAAACAAAAATTGTTTAGTTCACAGTATAATCTTAAACTGTTAACACTAATGATAGTTATCCTAAAGAAATTCAAATACCATACATCAATAATGTACTTACTTTTCCATTGAAGAGAAGTTTTCCATTTTCATGTTGTAGAATAGTTTGAATTGGGTTAGTTTTGTTTTTCCTGGCACACAGCACAGCGTGTCCAAGTCTATAAGCTCTGCTCAATGAATACCATACTGTCTTTGTGTCGATTTCCTCCTTAGTGAGTCCTAGTGTCAGTCCACCTTTACATCTGCATGTACAAGTTATAAGTCATGGTAATCAAAGAATTATTTCAAAGTTTTGGCAACTTGTGTGGGCTTAATTAAATCTTCAGAAGGGTCAAGTTGATTGAAAATGACAATTCTTTATTAAAATCATTAACATTACAGGCAACTGGTCTCAAGTTTTCGATATTCACTTCTACCCAATAAAAATGAATCTTTTCAAAAAGCTTCAAATTATACCAATTAAGTATATCATTTCTGTCTATGTATTTTCCCTTTTACTTTCTGCTGCAGAAGTTGAAGGATGGCGATATTTTGGTACTTGCTAACAATCACACAACAAAATTGGATTTTTAAGAATAATAAGCAGAGAAAAGATAGAATAACAATTAATATATACATTATGATTATTCTGGTAACTAAACATTGAAATCTCTTTAAAGACAGGGTTCGTTTTTTAAATTGTTCATTATATATAAAAGTCATGCAGTTCTGACATTAATTTATACTCATTACCCCATTTGGATAACAACTTGACGGAAGTGGTTTTCTACATCTTTTGGTGAATCTGATTGCAGAATGACAGCTCGTTTACCATTCTCATCTACTAAGCAGGTTGGAAAGAACTCCTTACCATACATAGCTGGTGAAAACATCTACAGAACAGAATCATACTGAAGATAAATAATTAATCGTAGCAAAATTTGCTAGCAGTTTTTATGTCTGCTTGTAAACAAAAGAAGAATAATTATCATAATTGTAGATTACAGTTTCATGCCATGAATTAAAAGGTTTAAATGTCAGTTTAGTTTTTATTTCTGACTTGACTGGCTCTCTCTTCCCTTGATTTTTAAAAGTAGGAATATAAACACAACACATACATTTGCTGTCACAACATGAAAACATCTTCTGTATAACACATACACAGACAGACAGACAGACAGACAGACAGACAGAGGCACAGACAGACAAACATATACTAGTAGACAGTAGTCACAGACTAAAAATCACAATACCTGTAACTCCGGAAATGCTCTTCCCATTCCATCAGCATCTACAACTGGAAGATCAAGTAGAGCAGCAACATACAACGGTTCTACAGAATTGAGACCTCCAACCTCAGCACTCATAAGACCAGATATCTTGCAATCACTTTGTCTGACAAGAGTTGCTGGATCAATGTCTTTATTTCTTCTTACTGGGTAGTTATCAACATACTTGACCCCTTTACCTTGTTTAATTTCAACACCATCTGAATCACAAAGTAAATGGGATAAATATTACATAAAGTTGATCAAAACTGCACATATACTAACTAAATGAAATGAAATGAACGATACACACAAAAGAGCTGTATAGTCAATGACACATAATTTATCAATGCATACTGTAATTTTAATACATAAATACATACAGAGAATTTTAGCAAATTTAATAACTTAAATACCTACACTTTCAGTATTCAAATTAGGAGGTCAAAGTTCATATAGGTCAAATTACATTGAACACATACCTTTGTTCTTAATGTCACCATTTTTAAAGCCATCTGTGGCTATATCCTGCAGACAGAACACTCCCTCCATTGTTTCTACACTATTGCAGAGTTTTTCTATAATTACTAGGGGTGCACCCATATACGCAATCATTACCACTTGGCCATCATCCTGTAGTCTTTGAGAGACAGAAATAGGAAAAAACAATAAAAACATAAATGTAAGACACATATGATGTGAAATATAGTTTTGAAGATGTCTTTGTTTATAAAAACAATACACAAATACACAAATATTGTAATATTGCACATCTAGTATATTATATATATATACCTATCTGGTGTAATAACTCGGACTTTCTTGCCAGCTCTTAATTGCAGTTGTGTTTTTATTTTTCCAACATGTGGATTTCCACCTCCTCCACATCCAAGAATCCCTCCTCCAACAGCAATACAGTCCAAATCATAACAAGACAACCACCATTCTCCTGTATCTTCATCTATATACGGTTCGTTTTCTTTGACACATTCCTCATCTTTTGGTTGAAGCTTGGAGGCACCTTTACATGTCACATTCTCTATTTTAAAAAAAGGGCCAATCGGGTTCACTGATTACATGAAAACTAATTCATTCTGTTTTTAAACTAGAAAAGCAACTTTTCTTATACTATGGCAATGGTCATGGTAACTTACAACTTCAGTTGGGTATATCTAACAAGTTTCAGAAATTCTATCTTTCAGAGAAAGTAATGATACTTTCAGAACCGTAAATGCTATTTTATTTCTTTTATTAAGATCTTGTAGAATGAGCCCGAAACAATATTATACTTCTCTTCTTTTCTTTATTCATAATTACCGGTAAATTGATTACCTTCCTTGCTAACTCCTGTAACAGTCTTCCCAATATTCTGTGTCTCCGATTGGTCAATACCACCAGATGTTGTGTTCATTTCCTGTGCCTTTGATTGGTCAATTGCACCAGGTACTGATTTACCATCTGTCAATTTCAATGATCCTACTGCTTTCACTTTGTATCTTACAGCATTACCAATCAAGTAGGTTACAGTTACTTCCTCAAGATCCATAATCTGTAGACAAATAACGCCAGGAGTGCATTAAAGGGAATGTCACTCCAGAAAAGGTATTTTCACAAACTGTGACTTCGGGAGAGTTTAACATTGCAAATACTGTGCGATGGCTGAGAAACATCAACTTGAAACCTTTGTCACAGTATTTGTCCAAGTCCAGCATTGTCTGAAGAGCGTTAGCCAGTATGCATATGTATTAGAGGAACAATAAATATTCATGACTATTGATCTAAGATAATAAAAACTTAAGAGTTGATAAATTGCTCATCGAATACATATGCATGTCTGTTGACTCCCATGAGGCAACACTGGACCATTACTTGGAAAATCACAGAATAAAGACTATGAAACAATGTGACCCTCCTCCAAGACCACTACACAGATTACGTAGTGTGCTGAGCTATAACATCAACAAACTACAAAATATGAATTTTTTAAGGTCAGAATCTGAATACCAGTATTCAGACTAAACCATTTTCTAACTTGGCAAAATGTGGTTCAGTACTTCATCAGAAACATGATAAAGCCCTTTGCTTATTGTATTTGCATTTAAATAACTGAATTTTCTTCACAAGTTTACAAAAAGATCTTAGAAAAACATAAAGATTGCAGTTACCATTCACGGAGGACAGTACAGTTTTCTAAACATTCTGACTATAGCTTTAGCTAATATACAAAAATATGATAACATGTTCTAAAAAAGTACACCAGATTTGGTACTGCTCTTACCTTGACTGTACTTTCATCTGCTCCTGCATTCACTGCATCCTGAATTGCTTTCTTCTTTGCCGTCTCTATCACTTGTTGTCTTCCTCTTTCTCTAGCTTCTTTCTTCTCTTCTTCTGTTGCATCTTCTGTAACCATGGTTTCCATGACTTCATCCATATTGACCACATCATCATACTGTCCACTGACCTGACTCAAAGCAGCTCCTACTGCATTTGCAACCTAGGATATATCAAAATACAAGCTAGGCTTAAACAAACTATACAAATATAGGGATGTAAGTCATTCCAGGCCAGCTAAAGGGAATAAGTTATTCCAGGTCAGCTAGGGGTATAGGTCATTCCAGGTCAGCTAGGGGTATAGGTCATTCCAGGCCAGCTGGGGGTATAGGTCATTCCAGGTCAGCTAGGGGTTTAGGTCATTCCAGGTCAGCTAGGGTATAGGTCATTCCAGGTCATCTAGGGGTATAGGTCATTCCAGTATGTGGCTGCTAATGTGTCCTGAAACTATCCTGGTTTATGACACCTATAGGAGGGTCCTTGAAACCTTTCTAAATGTATTCCATCTGTACATGAGTGTGTGTGTGTGTGTGTGTGTGTGACTTGGGGTCATATTCTGTAAGTGCCAAACTTTCCTACTTGACAAGGTGTCCTGGGAAAGTCTGTGAGGTAGGACAGACAACCCATGTGTTATTGGTAGTCCCCAGATAATTTGCTAAAACAACCAGTGTACCAGATGTCTGGAATGCATAGCTGCAAATACTTCACATAATCAACATTGCCATTCAACCCCTGGTCTGGTGGTGTGAACACAGCTAAAAGATTAAAGTGCACTCCTCATTTCACAAATGAAGTATTAGTCCTATATAGTCTACATCCAATATCGTTTGCAGTCCAAGAAAAGTAATACTTACACCATAATGTATTTTTTATTACTAATACTTACACCATAAAATGGCGGCTTGATAACCCTAGATGTTCCTTTCAATTTTCTCTCGTCATCAATTAAAATACTTCCACCACCAACAAGTATAACTGCTTCATCTTCTTCACTTATCTAAAACACAGTTAGAATATGTACATGTAACACAAGTAGAGAAATAAAATATTTGCACAGGAAAAATTTCCCTGGTTGGAAAACATTAATATAAATTTTGCAGATTCTGCCAAAAGCACTTTCCATTTTAAAGATATGTTAACTCCTTCACAGTGCTGTTGAAACTCAAATTTACATCAAAACAACTTATCAACATCATATCAGTAAATGACATTTGTTGAAGGATTCTGAGTTAGAAAATTTATGACACTTTATTTAAAAGAAACATTGCCCCCCTACACGACACACACACACACACACACACACACACACACACACACACACACACACATCTGCCTAGGTTGTCATTAAACAGCAATTTTGTGTTGACAATACATCAGGATTATACATGACAGAAGTATGTAATATATAAAGTTTGTATCATAGATTAATTTACTATAACTCACTTTAACTTGATCAATGGCACATTCCACCATTTTATGTATTTCATCTATTGCCGACTTTACCATCTCCTCATCTAGGTGGTCCACTCTGGTAGGGTCCCCTAAGTTTATGAGTCCAGCAGCCACAGCAATATCTGTTGCAGTCAATACTTTGTTGCCAGTAGTTTCACCAAACACTAGACTTTCTGTTGTTAGTTTATAACCACAACTAAGGGGACCAACTTGAATTCCACTCTACAACAGGCAAAAAGAAAGATGAACAAATAGTAGTGTAATCTGGTGTGATTTTGAAGAAAGTTGGGAGTCTTTCATTGTAAATAATACATCATAGGAGTTGAGTCCAGAGACATGATTGAGGGGTTGTCGGTGGCTGAGTGGTTAAACCACTTGCCTCTTACCACTGTGGTCGGGGTTTGATTAAATTTACCACGCTGTAAGTAAGAAGAGTGTCGTTCAGTTTGATTCTACCGAACAATGTAGGTTTTCCCTGAGTACTCCGGTTTCCTCCTGCATTAACACTGAACCCATGAGGGATGGCCCTCACTGGACTTCTTGGGAGAGAAGTGTTTATATGCTCAAAGAACTATCCAACATAAATAAAGATTATTAAAGATTAAAGATTATTAAAGAATTATCACATGGGGATAATATGAGAAGTAACTAACATGTCATGCTAAGATAAAATTTAATTTAAAAAAAATTCAAACTGTATAATTTTTTGGCTGTATGAAAATTACTTCCACCATGAAAACCTACATTTGCATAAATATTGTAAACTTACTTCCTTATCATCTCCTTGTAAACTTACTTCCTTATCATCTCCTTGTAAACTTACTCCCTTATCATCTCCTTGTAAACTTACTCCCCTATCATCTCCTTACAAACTTACTCCCTTATCATCTCCTTGTAAACTTACTCCCTTATCATCTCCTTGTAAACTTACTCCCTTATCATCTCCTTGTAAACTTACTCCCTTATCATCTCCTTGTAAACTTACTCCCTTATCATCTCCTTGTAAACTTACTCCCTTATCATCTCCTTGTAAACTTACTCCCTTATCATCTCCTTGTAAACTTACTCCCTTATCATCTCCTTGTAAACCTACTTTCTTATCATCTCCTTGTAAACTTACTCCCTTATCATCTCCTTGTAAACTTACTTCCTTATCATCTCCTTGTACACCTACTTTCTTATCATCTCCTTGTAAACTTACTCCCTTATCATCTCCTTGTAAACTTACTCCCTTATCATCTCCTTGTAAACTTACTTCCTTATTATCTCCTTGTAAACTTACTTCCTTATCATCTCCTTGTAAACTTACTTCCTTATCATCTCCTTGTAAACTTACTCCCTTATCATCTCCTTGTAAACTTACTTCCTTATTATCTCGTTGTAAACTTACTTCCTTATCATCTCCTTGTAAACTTACTTCCTTATCATCTCCTTGTAAACTTACTTCTTTATCATCTCCCTGTGAACTTACTCCCTTATCATCTCCTTGTAAACTTACTTCCTTATCATCTCCCTGTGAACTTACTCCCTTATCAGCTCCTTGTAAACTTACTTCCTTATCATCTCCTTGTAAACTTACTTCTTTATCATCTCCCTGTGAACTTACTCCCTTATCATCTCCTTGTAAACTTACTTCCTTATCATCTCCCTGTGAACTTACTCCCTTATCATCTCCTTGTAAACTTACTTCCTTATCATCTCCTTGTAAACTTACTTCTTTATCATCTCCCTGTGAACTTACTCCCTTATCATCTCCTTGTAAACTTACTTCCTTATCATCTCCTTGTAAACTTACTCCCTTATCATCTCCTTGTGAACTTACTTCCTTATCAGCTCCTTGTAAACTTACTCCCTTATCATCTCCTTGTAAACTTACTTCCTTACCATCTCCTTGTAAACTTACATCCTTATCATCTCCCTGTGAACTTACTCCCTTATCATCTCCTTGTAAACTTACTCCCTTATCATCTCCCTGTGAACTTACTCCCTTATCATCTCCTTGTAAACCTACTTTCTTATCATCTCCTTGTAAACTTTCTTCCTTATCATCTCCTTGTAAACTTACATCCTTATCATCTCCCTGTGAACTTACTCCCTTATCATCTCCTTGTAAACTTACTCCCTTATCATCTCCCTGTGAACTTACTCCCTTATCATCTCCTTGTAAACCTACTTTCTTATCATCTCCTTGTAAACTTACTCCCTTATCATCTCCCTGTGAACTTACTCCCTTATCATCTCTTTGTAAACTTACTCCCCTATCATCTCCTTGTAAACTTACTCCCTTATCATCTCCCTGTGAACTTACTCCCTTATCATCTCCCTGTGAACTTACTCCCTTATCATCTCCTTGTAAACTTACTTCCTTATTATCTCCTTGTAAACTTACTTCCTTATCATCTCCTTGTAAACTTACTCCCTTATCATCTCCTTGTAAACTTACTTCTTTATCATCTCCTTGTAAACTTACTCCCTTATCATCTCCTTGTAAACTTACTCCCTTATCATCTCCTTGTAAACTTACTCCCTTATCATCTCCTTGTAAACTTACTCCCTTATCATCTCCTTGTAAACTTACTCCCTTATCATCTCCCTGTGAACTTACTCCCTTATCATCTCCCTGTGAACTTACTCCCTTATCATCTCCTTGTAAACTTACTTTCTTATCATCTCCTTGTAAACTTACTCCCTTATCATCTCCCTGTGAACTTACTCCCTTATCATCTCCCTGTGAACTTACTCCCTTATCATCTCCTTGTAAACTTATTCCCTTATCATCTCCTTGTAAACTTACTCCCTTATCATCTCCTTGTAAACTTACTCCCTTATCATCTCCCTGTGAACTTACTCCCTTATCATCTCCCTGTGAACTTACTCCCTTATCATCTCCTTGTAAACTTACTCCCTTATCATCTCCCTGTGAACTTACTCCCTTATCATCTCCCTGTGAACTTACTCCCTTATCATCTCCTTGTAAACTTACTCCCTTATCATCTCCTTGTAAACTTACTCCCTTATCATCTCCCTGTGAACTTACTCCCTTATCATCTCCCTGTGAACTTACTCCCTTATCATCTCCCTGTGAACTTACTTCCTTACCATCTCCTTGTGAACTTACTCCCTTATCATCTCCTTGTAAACTTACTTCCTTATCATCTCCTTGTAAACTTACTCCCTTATCATCTCCCTGTGAACTTACTCCCTTATCATCTCCCTGTGAACTTACTTCCTTACCATCTCCTTGTGAACTTACTCCCTTATCATCTCCTTGTAAACTTACCACTTCTTCTGCTGTACTTTGTCTACAGACATGTGATCCTCCACCAAGACCAATACTCAAAACATCTGGCATCCTGAAGTTTGTACGAACATTGCCAACCTGATAGGAAACACAGCAAAATTATTATCATCATATTCTCGCTATCTGCAATACAATTCTATGCATCGCTAAGGAGTCAAATGGAACGAAAAAATGAAAGTATGATGTTGAGTACTTCCTATACTCTAAAATACAGTAGTTGTTGGAACTCCATACGTTGTAATTGTGGTTAGTGTTGTGTGAGTGCTGTCAATGACTGCTTTACTGTAAAATACAGTAGTTGTTGGAACTCTACACATTGTAATTGTGGTTAGTGGGATGCGAGTGCTGTCAATGACTGCTTTACAGTCTAATTAAAGATGGAAAAGAAATAAATGTAACACCCAAAAAGAAATCGTGAAGTGTACACTACATCAGATTTTAATCAGATTAGTCTATCTGAAAAGCTTCACTCAAGAGAAAAGATTATAGTTTGGCCATTGGGGGCGCTATTCACAATAAGATTTTCAATATTGGATACGAGGACCAAAACTGTTGACAACATTTTCAAAATCGTTCTTTCTCATAGTTTCATGTCAATGCTATTTTTAGCAAGATTACATGTGTGCTTTTCTTCCATATTGATAATGTAATTCATAGCAACTCATGAGTTCTTTGCACACATTTCTGTTGACTACTGTTTGTCCTGCCATGTGTTATAATTTTTCCTACCCTGGGGTGACTTTGCACAGTGCTTCTCTGGCTGCACAAAATGCAAAACCAGAATATAGTATACTGGATCAACAGAATCTTACCTCTACATGGGTTGAAGCTTGTCTAGGGAATCCATCTTTTAGACTCCCTACATCAGTAGTAGTTCCACCGATGTCAATGACAATAGCATCCTTAACTCCAGACAAATGTGCAGCTCCTCGCATACTGTTGGTAGGGCCTGATGAGAATGTATGTACTGGAAGATCTAATGTTTGTTGAGCACTGAAATCAAACCAAATGTATCTGAATACTTGTCACTGCCATGGTTTTCACATACTCCGTAGCAAGTTACCTGAAAGATCCATTGTTGTTTCCACTTTTATATGCAATATGTTCCAAAGAGTAGAGAGTAACGAGTGGTTAGAGAAATGAAGCAATGACTGGATATTTCAGACTACCTAGCAACCAACATACACACCTTGGCAATCAGCAGTGACTTACCAAGGTTTGTTGTTTATTTTTTTAAAATAAAAAATATATTAAAAGTTACTGCTACTGCTAAACTATTAAACTTGGGGAATATAAGAGGAGAAAAAGAAGAATTTCCAAATAAACTATAGAAGAAAACAAATTATCATTAAAAACAAATCAAATTGTCCCTGGGATTTCTTTAGCATAGCAGGTATAGATAACAACAGATAAACAAAACACCAATGGCATTGTAGCACAACTGTTGGGAGTAAACTTTAATTTTCTATTATGATTATGTGGTCTTGACACTAGGCATATTTGCATACATTTTTTGAAGATTTATTCCCATGCCTACCCATCAATGGTGTTATATCTCTAATATTTTGACCAAAAAGCCACATATTTATATCACATTTGCATATCATGTCATGCACAATCCTTTGTGTATATACACCTATCAACATTTTTTTAAAACCAAAATCACATTTTTTGACCCAAAACACAGACCTATGGTGCAATCATTTTGATTTGAACAATTTCCCCACTAGATACCCAAAGTAACATCAATATCAAAGCAATTGGTTAAGCGGTTTTTGACTTTAAGTTGTTTACACACACAGAGAGACGGACAGACACTTCTCCATGCCTATAGCACGACTGAACTTCTCAGTTCAGCTGTGCTAAAACAGCCCCTACCTCAATACTGTGCCATCATTTTGGGTTAGATACAAGGGACAGTTCAATCCTAGAGTCTTCAAAGCATTCTCAAAAGCACTGATGGTTTTTATGCAAAGTGGCTTCAAACTTTCATTAAGTATGGCTGCATTCTCTCTTTCTAATAAACCAAGTTCACCAACTTTATGGGACAAGGTGAAACTGATGTCTGGGTATTCTTTGTTAAGAATTTCAGCAACCTGTGAATGTGGAAAAAATAGAATTTGAACCAGATACAAAGATTACTCCAATGCATATAACTGGGTACTATCAAATAAACAGTCAGAAATTGATAATGATTTAATAAATTGTTATAAATAAAATGATGATAGAAATCCACAGACTGCAACAGTTCATAATTAAAACTAACAGATATTATCTTCTTTTATACATCATACAATTTTTATGTACATTGTACTTCAATTTTTTTAAAAAGTAACTTGAACTTTACAATAGATTGACATACCTGAAGTTCTTGAGCAGGATTGACTGGAGAAAAGATACCACTAACAACCACATTACTGACACCTTTGCTTTTGATTTGGTTTATACATTGTCGGACTTGATCTTCATCAACAGATGTGCTTTCCCTTCCATCAAACTGATAACCACCTTGCAGGAAATGGGTAGACTCACAAATTGCCTGTCAAATTGGATGTTTAAATTGATGTCACATTATAAATACATAATTAGTATATCTTGGAAACGCTGTCAGTTTCTTTTAGCTGACTTGAGGAAGAATAAAATGTGATGTTTACATTACATTGATTGATCTAAAAGTTATAGAATAGAATTAATGTACAATGTAAAATGTATTAAATATGAAATACAGAAAACTGGGTTTAAAAAAAAAATGTCAAATTTACATTCTATACGTTGAAACTGACATCAACTTAAAAAGACAAAATAAAACTGTTCTTCCAATCTGTAATGGATGTACATCTGATAGGAAGAAATAAACAACACAGAGACTGTTTGGAAAGCCATGGAAAACCTGAACTGGACATTCACACAGAAAAAAAAAAATAAAATAAAATAAAAAATCTAACTACCCCACCTATTCTAAAATTGAGCATAATCGGAATCACATCATATATTTTATTAGGCCTTATAAAGATTCCTACAAAATACAAACAAGTCTGTAATCATTTATTTCATCCTTACCTCATTTAATTGTTCAGATATGCCATGGTATACCTACCTCATACATCATTCAGATATGCAATGGTATAACTACCTCATACATCATTCAGATATTCTATGGTATATCCTGATACATCATTCAGATATGCCATGGTATATCTACCTGATACATCATTCAGATATTCTATGGTATACCTACCTGATACATCATTCAGATATGCCATGGTATATCTACCTGATACATTATTCAGATATGCCATGGTATATCTACCTGATACATCATTCAGATATTCTATGGTATACCTACATGATACATCATTCAGATATGCCATGGTATACCTACCTGATACATCATTCAGATTGCCATGGTAACCTACCTGAATCAGATCTTCAGGAAAGTCACAAAATGGTGGCAGAGATGTTGATGCCGGTCCACACAATCTCAAAACTGAAACTTTCGCAAGATTTCTTCTTTGGATTACAGCATTCACAAAATGTGTAGTGCCAATGTTGACCCTTGACACATCACCTTGGAAACCTGAGGGTGCGAAGGAAAAAATCCATATATGATCAGGAAGAAAAAACAATTCGTGAATATAGCCAGAATACAAGGACTACTACTATATGTGCAAGTCTTTCGAGGTCGCCATATTACAAATGTATGTATATCAAAAACTATCCGTATCCAAGTTTTACTTCCTTGAATTGTATTGTGCTTTCATAAAAAGATAATATGTCACGTGCCTTATAAATTGCTCATTTTGTAGAGTCTCTCCCATGCCTATTCACGTGCCGGTAATAGAAAACAGGCCCTCGGTCGCTGTGCCCTACTATAGTACTACCCTACTTACTATACTTTATACCTTGAACTTTCGATGCATCTCTGAGTGCGTTGGCAATAGCTGTCGACACACCACTGGTGACGTCTTCTGTAGTTGGGGTTTTGGATGAACTCACAACATCACCACCTCTCAACACGACAGCATCAGTATTTGTGCCACCCACATCAACACCTATACAACACGAACAACATTCTCGGCCGTGTTCCGCCATTCTTGATCACTGAATTGCTGGTGGGGTTCTCATATATAGTGGTCTTAGCTTCTGTATTGTATGTCTTAGATGAAGGGCGCCACTAACGGTTTCGCTGGGAACAATTTGTAGTCCTCCTAATACATAGTACACGCAGACGTCCATATGCGGCCCAAAATGAACCACTGTTTTCAATGCCTACGCTACACGACCGGTCGTACGACCAAATTTCGGTCGTGGATGTTTAGTATCATATAATACACAGGGCTATAGTAATAAATACCCGGATGTTCGTTTGACCTCGGACAATAAACAATAAATTTATTCTATCTTCTCCACGACCGGTCGTATGGTCGTGGCATGTATTTTTTCCAATGAATTTTCTCCACGACCGGTCGTATGGTCGTGGCATGTATTTTTTCCAATGAATTTTCTCCACGACCGGTCGTATGGTCGTGGTATGTATTTTTTCACCATCTTTTCTCCACGACCGGTCGTATGGTCGTGGCATGTATTTTTTCACCATCTTTTCTCCACGACCGGTCGTATGGTCGTGGCATGTATTTTTTCCAATGACTTTTCTCCACGACCGGTCGTATGGTCGTGGCATGTGTTTTTTCACCATCTTTTCTCCACGACCGGTCGTATGGTCGTGGCATGTATTTTTTCCAATGACTTTTCTCCACGACCGGTCGTATGGTCGTGGCATGTATTTTTTCACCATCTTTTCTCCACGACCGGTCGTATGTTCGTGGCATGTATTTTTTCCAATGAATTTTCTCCACGACCGGTCGTATGGTCGTGGCATGTATTTTTTCCAATGTCTTTTCTCCACGACCGGTCGTATGGTCGTGGCATGTATTTTTTCACTGTCTTTTCTCCACGACCGGTCGTATGGTCGTGGTATGTATTTTTTCCAATGAGTTTTCTCTACGACCGGTCGTATGGTCGTGGCATGTATTGTTTCACTGTCTTTTCTCCACGACCGGTCGTATGGTCGTGGTATGTATTTCTTTACTGTCTTTTTTCCACGACCATGGGACAGTGATGAAGAAATATTTTTGCACTCTTTCCCCCACGACCTTTGTACGATCGTAGCCCCCATTTTTAAATACCATTTTTGAATACGTGATGTGGTTTTTCACGATTCCTTTTAATATGCAAATATTTGTGTATCTTAAAATGTCAGTTTGAACTTAATTTGCCTTTGATCTAATTTATATTTTTGATTCTGTATACGTCCACGATGAGATGACATGACGCTTCTAAAATGTTAAGTATACTGCAGCAAGGTGCGGAATTGTGTATTAGCCAGTTTAGAAAGTTTAGCTAGAAGTTTAGAAAGATAAATTAGAAGTGTCTAAATCTAAATCTAAAGTTTTTAAGTTAGAAATTAGAAAGCTAAGTTAACCATTATGATCTTACTCTAAATCTAAAACTTTATAAACTATCCACTATATATACGATCTAAATATCGTTCTACAGACGATCTAAATATCGTTATCTAAACTTTATAAACCATCCACTATTTAGACGATCTATATCGTTCTACATTTTATATCTAGACGATCTAAATATCGTTATCTAAACTCTATTTAGACGATCTATATCGTTCTACATTTTATATTTAGACGATATAAATATCGTTATCTAAACTTTATAAACCATCCACTATTTAAACGATCTAAATATCGTTCTACATTTTATATTTATACGATACAAATATCGTTATCTAAACTTTTATAAAGTATCCACTATTTATACGATCTGAATATCGCTCTACATTTTATATTTAGACGATCTAAATATCGCTCTACATTTTACATATAGACGATCTAAATATCGTTCTACATTTTATATTTAGACGATCTAAATATCGCTCTACATTTTACATTTAGACGATCTAAATATCGTTATCTAAACTTTTATAAAGTATCCACTATTTATACGATCTAAATATCGCTCTACATTTTACATTTAGACGATCTAAACATCGTTCTATATTTTATATTTAGACGATCTAAATATCGTTATCTAAACTTTATAAACTATCGACTATTTAGATGATCTAAATATCGCTCTACATTTTATATTTAGGCGATCTAAATATCATTATCTGAACTTGATAAACTATCCACTATTTAAACGATCTAAATATCGTTCTACATTTTATACTAAACTTTATAAAGTACTAGTATCCACTATTTAGACGATCTAAAAATATTGCTCATTGTGTATTAATTTGCACAGTACACATTGACAGATCTGCAGGATGGCTTAGAGAACGTGTAACTGTTAGGGTTGTACCTGGATACATTAAATCTATGTGAAAACTCACGTTTTATTTTATTTCATATTATTTTACTTTTTATGTGCGTGTATGTGGAATGGGGGGAGGGGTTTAAATCGTCAAACAAAATATACCAGCGCTTGCCCAAATTTGTAGTACATACATACATTGCACTTGAATAAATAGTTTAGATATGAAATATGGAATGAAATATGTTATCAGGATGGTTTTTTAAAAAATTATGAATTCATAGGATGGAAATTTGATGAAAAGGGTCTGTAGTACTAATACAAGTAAAGCTACTGTCGTAACAGCCACGCTGTTCTTAGGGCCAAATGCACGATTATAGTATTAATAATGAAACGACATATACCACATCGAGTACTATGTCATGGAAATGAACCAGCATTAACTTCCAATCCATGTTGTTATGTGTCGGACCACCGTATTTCTAAGATTGGTATCACCACGCCAAGCTGTTAAAGGTGCGTCAGGAAATTATCCTATTAGAACGTAAGTCCTTATTATGTTCCTAATACTCTTCTGATCTTCTGATCATGTGATTTGATACAAGCTTCCTAGACAAAGAAGACACCTTTAAAGCCGCATTGGTAACCGACACTGGATACACGTTGGTGGAAGTACGTGGAAAAACTTAGCAGGGCTATCCCTGAAATCCAAATCACTACTACAAATATTATACGACGTAGACAAAGAGAATGAAATCTTTACATTTATTAGGATGTGATGAACCATACTGCAAATATAAATGTGAATCTGTAGGTTTAGTATTAACAGATGTAGCTATATCATGACCATCAATCCTAAGAAAGATGACAAGGAAATTGATAGTTCAGAATATCATACATGTAAGTATACTGAATAGCAGGATTGAAGTTACATATTCCGCAAGTTTGAGTGAAGCTGCACCAACATTATCATCAATAAAGTGTTTATATATAAATCAGGTAAGATCCCTTTATACGAACTAAAAATAAGGTGTTCCTGATAAGACATAAACGACGGAAAAAACTTTCGACATCACGTTTAACACAGAACTCGTTGATATGAGATTTAATCAGAATACATGTAACCCCGCTATTGAGAACACCCCTTTCGGCACCTAAATTCTGAACCTGTTTCGATTCGAATCGAATCCCTTAAATCGGTTCGAAACTACCTGGGGGGGGGGGGGGTCGATTCGGGTCAAAGTAAATCGGTTCGGAACAGGTTTAACTTGTCGTAGTTAGGACAGGAAAAACCGACTTAAAACCGAATCGAACTTGAACTTGATCGGTTCAATGTCCATTACCCACAGCTGCGAACTTGAATCTTGACCTCCAGGTTAAATTTTGCAAGTTACATGTGTTACAAAGTATATAACTGTATTATAAACACAGTAATTGTATCTAGGTTACCCGACCGTGTGAGGTCTAATTGATTAATGAGATAGTAATACGAGCTAGACCATGTTATTACTTGTAATTAAGTGAACGTTTGCAAGTGTCACTACAAGTGATAAATCACAACTTTTAATGAATTCAGCCTTAGTAGAAAAGAGTATTTTCAAAATAGATTATCTCTGAATTAAATTAACTGTAGTTCATAAACACTTCCTATATAAGGAAAAGAATTGAAGTTTACTGTAAACATGTTATTTACTAACCATATTTGTATTACGGAATGAAGATTTTAGATTTGAATAAAATGTGAATGTTGGGTGTATGCTAATAAGCTACTTTACACGGAGAGATCTTGTGGGGCAGCGAGGAGAGCAACACGTCTGGATTTACGGTGTCTGATCTGCGTCGTAGTAGGAATACTACGGGGAACTATTGTTTCTATCTAGTTTGAACTGCCGTAAGTGAAGGAAAACGAATCCAAAGCTCTCGTATTGTCGGTTTAAGCATACACCTACTTCACCAAAAGTAATATTCTGTGTGCTTGTGAGTTTATCCCCTGAATACGTGTCCTGAGATTCTGGTACCTCTGAGATTGACTGTGTGCGTTTGAAGTTACAACTTGAATTTGGTCAATAACTATCAACACCAAAGACAAGTCTGTAGCACATGCTTTGTAGGCCGACACCTTCGGTTTGGAACACAACTGGAGTACGTGAAGTATTATCCAGCACAAGATGGCATCGCCTGAATGGAATGTTCAGCAATAAATGAGTGACAAAAACAACCATGTGATTGCTATAAAAACCTTATTTTATTATGGATTCATCAACACCTAAAAAGAAGTCTTTTTGCCGAATTTCTCAAATTGATAGAGACTTCCTTTGGCGGTAGTTGTCACGACCAGAAATGATCGTGTAGTATTCGACGAACTGGAATCGGCCCGGGCTCGGACTTTCTACTTGTTACATTACTAAAATTACTTACATGAACATGTACCTAAAATTTCTCGGATTTATACGTAACATTTTTTTGAATCCAAAGTCGACACGGGTTCGCTCTTGGGACACATCGAACAGCAGAGAGATAAACAACACTGTGTGTACGACATGTCATGTGACTCTTGTATGGTCGTCACCCTAATTGATTTTAACAGAATTTATGTGGAAAAGGAGTTGTCAAAAAGGTTCAAAGCTAGGCCGTGCTGCATGTCATGTTGGGGGTGGGCCCGACATATCGTGAAACTTACACGAACGACAATCCGGAAATTACCGGTGCGATGTCACGCATTTGAGGTCAACTCAGATCTCGACGACAGCCTGTGTCCATTTATTGAGGTGAAAACAAAAAGACCGATCGTCAAAATTAATTATTCAGCAATGGTTTTAGTTTTTTTGGAGAGATTTGTACATTTTTTCACGTGATATTTGAAACACGTGAAAGCAGTCAAGGTCATTGTGCAGTGCCTGTTTTAAGTAACTGAGTGTCGATATGCGGAAACGGGCGAATGAAACCACAGAAACAGCGTGAAGACGAAAGCACGAAGACTGGTAAATACAATTTCCCGTTGAAAGAATGTTTTGCAGAGTTAATAAAACGCTTTAAACTTTGAATGAATTTTGCTAGTTTAGTTTGCATACCAATGACGATGTAAATGGTGCATGAAATAGTAAGCGTTGCAATAGGACAAATCGTTCATGTTCCCATTTCCTCTTGCGAACTAAAACAAATGAATTACGTTTCTTATAGTAAGAGGTGGCAAAGGTGTTGGCAAAGGTGTACAAGTATCGATCAAAGTCCGTATACACTTGTCAGCTATTCTCGATCATCCTAAACTTCAATCATACTTATGACTTATGTAAAATTAGGGCCAATATTACGTCGCTTGGCCCAAAATGGATGCCACGACCATACGACCGGTCGTGGAGAAAAGTCATTGGAAAAAATACATGCCACGACCATACGACCGGTCGTGGAGAAAAGATGGTGAAAAAATACATGCCACGACCATACGACCGGTCGTGGAGAAAAGATGGTGAAAAAATACATGCCACGACCATACGACCGGTCGTGGAGAAAATTCATTGGAAAAAATACATGCCACGACCATACGACCGGTCAAAAAATATTACTGAAATTTAGGACTGATGTTCTTATCAAGATAGAGTATAAATCTTGTCTCAGATTCAGATTCATGTTCACATACTGAAGATTGAAGATACTTATGAGACAGACTCTTCTAATATATTGAGCCCCAGTTCCAGCCTCATAATTAGGAGATTTGATTCATAATCATATGTTCTTCCAATGTGAATCTGATTTTTAGTCTGGTCTTAGATTCATACTCATGGTAACTCCTGATAAGTAACATGAGTAAAGAAGACGACCTATGTCCAAGATCATTCGAACATCCGGGTATTTCTTACTGTAGCCCCGTATTAGTATATGCTACTATTAAGTATTATCCACGACCAAAATTTGGTCGTACGACCGGTCGTGTGGTATAGGCATTGAAACCAGTGGTTCATTTTGGGCCGGGTATCATAATTTCATTCGTGAAACTCGCATACGTAGAACAAGGCTGTGCACATAGCTGTAGGTCTACCACAGGGAGCTCAGAAATCATGTTACAAATAAATAAATAAATAACTCAATCAATCAATCAATCAATCAATCAATCAATCAATCAATCAATCAATCAATCAATCAATCAATCAATCAATCAATCAATCAATCAATCAATCAACAGACAAACAAAACATATACTATCTATACATAGAAACATGGTATATTATTTCAATAGTATACATGTGTATTGGTAATCCATCATAGTTTACGGTTGAATTTCATTTACCATGCATATTTTTTGTCTGTCTGTCTGTCTGTCTGTCTGTCTGTCTGTCTGTCTGTCTGTCTGCTTGTTCCTTTTTTTTCGTTTATTATTTATTTATTTGTAACCTCCCTGTGGTCTGAAGGAGAAGATGGTTTGTGGTTGTTAAATACTTTTGAAATTCTGATATTTAAAAATGCCTTTGATGACTCGTTAACGTAATATTCAAACTTTTCCCCCGTCGAGAATAGTTTTAAAATCATGCAAACGTTAATTAATTAGGGATTCTCCAACTCTTGAATTCTAGTTTGTCAGAAACAGAAAACGACGTTTTGAATAACATTAATTTGACATACATGTTACGCTTTCTGTCTTCTCTTCTTCCTCTCCCCTCTCTTTCTGTCTTTCACTCTCTCTCTCTCTCTCTCTCTCTCTCTCTCTCTCTCTCTCAACCTGTTGCGACATCGAACAGAGTTAAACTGGTGTTCAATTTTCATATATGCAACTCCCACATGCCATCGACAGTAAGCAACTCGCACAATCATCAAAATAGTCGAATTTTATTGAGATAAGAAAAATGGGAAAAACCAAATGTCACCTTATGGATCGGAGTATGGCAGTAAGTTATAAATACAATCTATCAAAATCCCATTGTCAAGTTACTGATGGAATTTCATGGTAATCATGATGTGATTCAAACATAGTCATCAGTAATGGATTCCAAAGCTTTAATTCCCGCTATTGTCGGCTTATTGCATATCAATGGTTAAAGCTTCTGTTTTATGATATTATATATATATATATATATATATATATATATATATATATATATATATATATATATTGGTATTACAACAATAAATCCACAATGATATTGGAATGACAAAACGACATTTGCTCCCTAGAATTTTCTTAAAATCACAAAAAGTACCCTAAATACAATGCCACCTTTCAGTTGATAATCCCTGATCTTGATGTTAAATACTGTTTGGGTTCAAACTTTAACGATTAAATGAAGACCAATGAATTCATGTTTGAAATAAATACACAAAGAGTCGACATAGATTAGTTTCATGGAGGTCCCCTCCAAATTGAACGACAGCTTGAACTTGGTAAATCTTGTATATCCTCTTCGTATGCAGTTACGCCATTTTTCAACTTTAGGTCTCTGACCTGAGGGATAACAACGACACAAAAATAGTCTGATTAAGATTTATCACATTAAATACGTGTGTCTTCACAAAATCTAAACGTCTCAAAAAGACAATGCTGAACATAATACATGTATGTATTAACACACAATTTTGTTAAAAACAATCCAAACCTTTATTTTGTTCTGTCATTTTATTATGAAACTAAAATTCATTAAGATTATTCAGCTTCATAAATTAGAAACTACTAAAAAAATGAAATCTCAAGTATAAATGTTTTTTTTTCGTAATCGTGAACCGGTGGTAAATATCACAGACGGAAACTCGCAACATGAGAAATCGCTACATCACATCACATCACATCACATCACATCACATCACATCATATCACATCATACCATATCATATATCACATCATATATCATATAATATTTCAATTCATTATATTGGTTGTAGTCGCCGTAGATTGCTACAATAAAACATATTTACAGTTCCAATTTAGTTTTCATGAATGTATCAACTGTATACGATCACTCTTATAGAAAGGGTCCATGAAGCAGGGGAAAAATATTTACTACATTTTGAGTGATTTCTCCAAATACAATCACAGTACGGTGTTCTGCCTTTGTACAGATGGCAATATAAAACGACAGAAGGTATAAACGTACATTTTCAACCCATTCAAACACCTGTAATAGATTTTTGCCAAGCAAATCTTCTACCTCTCGATCAGTCCACCCTCTCCGTATTAGTTCAGTTATTAAATCTGGATATGTTGAAGTATCTTGAAGCCCTGATGGTGATCTTTGGAGATAAAAAAAGGTAATACAAATCTTAGTGTACAAACGACATGTAACTAAGAGCGATTTCAAGAGTGATGCCATGACAGACAGACAGACAGACAGACAAACAAACAGACAGAAAGACACACACACACACACACACACAGTGATGTAATACCAATGTGTGTGAATTCTGCCATGAGTATAATAATAATAATAATAATAATAATAATAATAATAATAATAATGATAATAATAATAATAATAATAATAATAATAATAATAATAATAATAATAATAATAATAATAATAATAATGACGATTTTTATTTCAAAAAGAAAAGGGTGACCCTGTTAGGTCCAGCCTAATCTTCCCAGGGGCCCTAAAGCAAATGTACACAATACAACAACAAAACAAAAACAAGGTAACACACATAAACATTGAAAAACAAAACAAATAAATAAAAAGTATGAAGCGTAAAAGAGATAAAAATGTATAATCACAGACAATGGAAAGGTTAAAGAGATCCAAATAAGTATGAATTTAAAGAATTTTTTGAAACACGTTAAATTCGTAATACTGATAAGGGGAGAAGGCAAAATGTTCCAAAGTTTGGAGCTTTCAAAACTAAAAGACTGAGTAAAAATACAACAATTTGGTCAGAGAGGTACATTGGAGCCAGGTTATGTAGACATTTAAAAATCAGAATGTATTTGTTAAATAGAAATCTCGTTTCAAGTGGTAAAATATGAAGTCGTATACAGTGGGCCTACATTCCCTCACGGTGCTCACCACTTCGTGACGCGGCATTATTGTTTCCCATGGCAACACAGCAGTGGCAACATTTGCATTGCCGCGAGACAATACTAAGCAATGATATGTTGTTGCTTACCTGATTCCACTGTACCCAGCACCTATCCCAACGTGTCGGGCACCGATCCTTTTCCTTACGTAGTCTATGTGATCTATGTTGGATAGAAATCATTACTATAGTAGAAATATCGACAGGCATATTGTGAAATTGTTAGCTTTTAAACGATAAAGTTAGGAAATGAAAAAGTTATAATGTGTATACACAGAAAAGATCAACTTACCGGCTACTTTCATTAGAGATGCATCGTTAGCTCCACAACCAATCAGTTCACTATCAAAATTGATCATTATTATACCCTGGTTTCCTGTCTGCAAATAGACATGCATACATATACTGATTTCTTTATATATACATCATGCACAGACCACACTCAATGTCTGATCATTGTTGCATACATTTCTTTATTACCTCAAACTCTCCCGTGGTTTGGTTGCATGTTTTAACTAATGTATGCGTCATCATTTAAAGAAAACTTTACGAGTAGAAGGAAGACTCTCAGCGTGAAAAATCAATATTTACGCTATCGATGTATGTAAGTGGTTCTCAAATTTGGAAATGTGTTAATTGTTGTATATCTGATAAAACGACTTCAAGAAATTTTAGTGATGACAAGAGAACGTTGCAGATCACTACTACAAGATCAAACGTAAATTTGCACATTTTAAACGTCTACATTACAAATCACTTTGTGGAAAACCGATAGGTATAAAATTTAGCGAATCATGTAGGTATTCCTTTGCAAAAATAATGTATCGTTTCATACCAATCTGTCGAGTATACGGTCAGGTATGTTTCTCGTATTCGCACATTTTGCATATACAGCGGAGTGACTGAAGATGACTGGAGCCTCTGTGATGTCTAAAACATCGTCCATCGTGAGTTCGTTAGCGTCAGATAGATCAATCATCATGCCAAGACGGTTCATCTCTCGTATTACTGTCTGAAAGAAGCAGGAAATCACGATCGTGTTATTGAATACTGTTTTAAGATATTAAGGCTGTTTACTGGCTGAATCTGTGACTCCGCTTCACTCATTCCCTACATCGTTCACTGTTACAGTAAATGTACATCGAGTGTAACAATATCAAGCCCGTATTTTGAGATATTTTGAGATATTATTTAATATGACGTCACAATATTTAAAATCGATGTTATAATTTGTAACATGGTGTCTTATTATGTGTATGTGTATCGAATTAAAAAGTGTGTACAATATTATCGATAACATCTAGAAAGTCGGCAGATATCTCAGTCTGTACATGCAATGTTCAAAGTGGCCCTTGTTAGGAGATCAACATATCCTAACATCCTAAAGAAGTGTAATATAAATAGTGCAAACCACCTGTTCGTAAGAGTAAAAACTCGTCCGATTACATGAACGTAACCATGACAATGCAAAAATGTATGTTATGTAAAGTCTCAAATGATGACATACCAACCTACTAACCTACTGAGCTTACTTTGAACTAGATTGAACAGAACATGCAAATGGATTGGTGTCTGACATTTGGTGTAAAGCTTACTAACTAAACAAGCCTTGATATTGACAATGAGCAAGCTTAACTACGCTTATATCCGCTGCAATGCTTCAGAAAAATGTTCTTTAATTTTGCAAGTTGTCAAGTGAGTTTAGGTAAACTTGAGCGACCCATTAAAACATTTGCCTACCTTTCCAAACGTTGACAAACCGTCGTTCTTGGGTGTCCCACTATGTGAGTCAGCCCTGCAAACATGAAAGAGGATACTTAATAGTACGAGATCTAAATGGCATAGCAAGGAAAGGCACACAAATCATTCTAAAGTCAGGTCAGCACGCTGAAAAGTATATTGCTTAAATCTGGTTTGCTCAACATGTTCAAACAAATACCCCTCTGGTAGAGAGAGGGTTTTAAACTGGTAAATATTGGAAAATTTACAAACCAAACTGAAAACTGGAAAATAATATACCATGGTATTTCGGTTGTTTTACTTAACATTACAAATATTTACTTACCATAGAGTAATTACAGTTAAAGTGTTGGCTATATTTACTTACCATAGAGTAATTAGGTATCAGCTATAGCGTATGATAGTTAGGTATATTCACTCACCATAGGTTATTACAGATAAATTGTTAGAAATATTCACTCACCATTGGGTATTACAGTTAAAGTTTATACTTACCATGGAGTATTACAGTCACCAGTAAGAGTTAGATAACGTACTCCCAAGCTATAAAGTATACGTAAACTGGCCAGACTACTATCAATACTATGACCACCTACAACACCAATCAGACTTGCAATTTTATCCTGATTAAAGGCATCAGTTATTCCTGCAAAAAAAAGCAAACAAACAATTGAAGTCTTTGTGGACAGCTGGTAATCTAAACAATTTATACTCGCATCTACAAAGAACAGAACTGAAGCATTTTCTTTGAAAATGTGGGAATTGTCAATCAAAATGCAGTAACCAAAGTGAGTGTATGTCGGCTGTAAATCTGTCAAGTATTCTACTGTCAGAAACATAACCTTTGGAGACTAAATAAACAAGACCTCTATGGAATGAAAGAGAAAAACCACTCCACGACTCGAGATAAAGGCATTTTCATAAACTTTGATTCTTGAGATTAATTTCATGATTTCAAATGATATACATGTTGCACGATTACCAAGAAATACCAGATTGAAACTGGTTACAACACATTCATTGTCGTAGCAGTGGTCCAGCATTGCCGCATGGGAGTAAGCAGACATGCATGTGTTAGATGAACAATGAATATTCATGACTATTTATCTGAAGGTAATAAGCACTTAGGAATCATTAATAATTATTGTTTATTTGATACATACGTATGTCTGTTGACTCCCATGATTCAACACTGGAGCGCTGCTAAGACAGTAAAAGAACACTGAATATGAAGCAAGATTCAATTGGCGTTTCTTGCCCAATTATATGCGATGTGAAATGAAATAACTCCGGAATGCAAAGTTTATGAACATGCATTTACTCCCAGAAGTGGTGATCCTCGTAAATCAGAAGTAAAAAAGTATGATTTTAGATGGCATTCTAAACAATGCAGTGTCCGTTGACCACGGAACAGCTAGCCGAGGTGTTACTACCAGTATTTATTCCATCAAAATAGCTCTCCTTTGAAAAAGAACAATAGAGCAGCATATACTCATTCGGAAATGAATGAATTCAGATGGCACTGCCGCCCAAGATTTATAATCATTGCCGTGTATAACGGTTTGTATTCTCCGATATTGAAGACAGTAAAGGAGGGGTTCGAGTATGAGAAGGGATGATATATTTTCTTTTAATTGTATGCATGTCTATATTTAATATTTATGTTGACACGGTTCTTTTTTTCAAAAGTTTACCTTTTGAAGAAGTGACAAATTTAAACGTCTGTGGGAATTTGTTCACCATTCTCTTGATAATATCAATCTGCTCCAATACCTGCCTTGTCCCATCTTTGTACTGTGCGTCACAGCTGACGTATGCCGACCAAAACTGGAATATGAATTATATCTTACTGATCAATGGATAGATTCATAAAATAGCGGATTCAAAATGGTCAACACTGTCGGAACATTTTCACATGACTTGTGATGCGTCCTGCAACCAGGTTTAAATAATCTAAACTACCCATATTTGGGAATGTGGACACACATAATATCTGAAACGTTCATCTCCAAAAGGTACCCGTTGGCAAATGAATAAATACAGTCGAAAACAGGCTACGTTTATCATACAGACAAAGTCAAATTCACATTGAAAAGATGGTGTAAGTCACATGACACATGACACATGGTAAACGTCACATAAATGGAGTCAAAATTTAGTACAGAGTCCAGGCATCAAAAATAAAAAAAAATAAAACCCCACTTGGAGATAGTCAACGTAAACGGCAATCATAAAAGAAAAGAAAGTCAATATAAGCAAATAAGTAGATCTTTCGCAACTACAAATATCATAAGTCGTAGTCAAATCATTCATTTTAGTGTTGATAGTATATGTGCTAAGTTGGGTAAAAGCGAAACCGAAAGGAGTATAGGATGGCTTGTACGTTCACCCAACCCATTACCAGTTAACATTGAACATTCATTATTACGTATATGTTGACAAACCACAACATCTAAGATAGTCAAAAACAAGATATAGCTTTAATAAGCAAGTCGACTAAAAGTCTACTACAATTTGTTCAAAGTACCTGAGCTCCAACGCGACCTTCCCTCATCCTTGGTATGTCGGTATGGGAGTTATCCCAAGCGAAACTCAGATCTTGTTCCAAGTCAAGGCCTTCTATTTGAGAACCATATTTTGTCCGTAACTGTGATGCCAACTCGTTGTACCTAATAGTGGTATAAATGGAGGATACACAGGTACTCACACACTGTAGTATTGTTACATTGGTATTGTTATAGTTAGAGATGAATAAAATGGATCGTAAAGTAATTTTGTATTACCGCTTTGAAGGTTTTCCATATTGGGTTGCATTCATACGCACACACACACACACACACACACACACACACACACACATACATACATACATACATACATACATACATACATACGTACATACGTACATACATACATACATACATACATACATACATACGTACATACGTACATACGTACATACATACATACATACATACATACATACATACATACATACATACATACATACATACATACATACATACATATATACACACATAATTTCAGTGGGAATAAATTAAAAAATATATCAGTATGTAATATATATATATATATATATATATATATATATATATATATATATACATATATATATATATATATATATATATCATGTTTGCAGTCAGTCAATCAGTCAGTCAGTCAGTCAGTCAGTCTGTCTATTTATCTGTCAATTGATCAATCAATCAATCAATCAATCAATCAATCAATCAATCAATCAATCAATCAATCAATCAATCAATCAATCAATCAATCAATCAATCAATCAATCAATCAATCAATCAATCAATCGATCAATCAATCAATCAATCAATCAATACTTATCAGTCACTTATCCATCAGAAAAATACATTCTTATGCATCCGCCCATTTCTGGTCACTGGACAAGTAACAGAAATAAATGTGCTAGTGTAACATTCTATAAATTATAATACATATATGTCAAGATATTAACAGTCTCGATTGCTATATATGCTATGGGAATAATGTCGACACAAGATGAAGCTCGTAGTCTATACATGCAGATGTACGTTTTAATCCAGAGTAGGTAACTACATGTAATTTCCCAGCTGATGTATAAGGTGTCAATGACCACAGAGAAGTGTCAGGGGACTAACGAGATTACGAACACCTGAGGAAGTTAGTATTCTAAAATCATACAGAATTACACCAATCCTGCCATCGCTTTATGTACGCGTTAAAACAGGCATGTAAAACTGTCGAGATAATGTTTTCATGGGATTCCTAATGGAATTGACAATTGTACGTAATTCATATGTTAATCTTTTGTAACAGTGACTTTCCAAGTATTCATATTCAAAGCAGGTATTAAAAGGTTGTAATACAGGGACAACAACTGTATTAAAATATCTGCTTTCATCCATAGACCCTCCACTTAGGGTGGAGGTGGAGGGGCTTTGTTTCACCCAAGTCAATCCTATCGTTAACACACGAAACGCTCTGATACAAAGTCTTTTGACAGGAGTTCGGTATATTATTCAACATGTTGGCAAGTCTAGGTAACTTGAATGCTAAAAACAAACTGTAGGTTGCAGGTAGTTTGTAGTTTATATCATAACGGGCATTACGTTAGAGGATTGTGAGGAAGATTAGTATTAGGTAGGGGGCTATAGGAGATTGTGTGTTATTTCACACAGTTGAATAAATAATAACATGGATAACTGGGATATATGACGAGTCCTGTAAAAATAGTAATGTGTGTGCACGAATCGTGTAAACTTTTAAAAAAATCACAGATGTGAAGTGTAAACAATATCAAAGAATGGAAGCCCTACCCATCTATTAACGGTGTGCTAGTCATCAATGCTTGAGTTCTTACGATTGGATCATCTCTCCTCCACTTCTCCCGTGCTGCTACCGCTGTTGATGCGATGATTGCTAACACCATCGCAGACAGGAAACCTATCCCCAACATTAAAGATTTCCTGTCGCTTAGAGCGGATATTTTCATGACTGGAGCCGTCGTAATGTCAACGTCCTTCACGATAACTTCTTCGTCAGTGTGAATGTCTGTGGTACTATCGCTTGCTTTGGCCATGTTGTAACTGACGATCGTCTACAAATTGAACAACGGCGTGAACTAAGTCAATGATAGTAGTTTGTGTTGTATATTGTTAACAGGTTGGAGTGTCAACCAGGCACTTTAGACGTAACATGCTTGCTGTAAATTTTCGAACATGGATGACAGTACTTGTAGTGACCTTTTCATGGTTCATTTGAATGCAGATTTCCATATCAATTGCAGTTTCAACAACGTCGTATACACATTCCCGCCAAGACAGCCCTAGACACAATGCTTCGACAATAGCAGTTTTAGAAGTTATATAATAATCAACACACGTTCTTTTAAATATCAATATAGGCCATATTTAACACTATTTATTACAAATTCATTTTCTAAACAACCCGTATATAATTACGTAAGGCGGAATTTACCAAGAGATGAATTGTCATATGTTTCCAAATACATCATGGGTAGTAGCTCCCCGGAGAACAAGAGTGGTGAACTCTGTTATTAACTTTATATACATGTACATGATTAGGCTCAAGAGGTCACATTCATTTACCACCTTGTACCCCCTCTAGATTTTACTGAAAGCATTATAATATATATAATATATATATATAACATCGAAAATTCATATTGAAAGCAGCTATCAAGTGAATAGTAATAACACAGATTAAATATAAATTAAAATACTAGTATATATAAACAAACACACGCGCGCGCGCGCGCACGCACACACACATGTCTCAGGGGAGAACTGTGCAGAATGCAAAATTAGAAGCAGACCATACAACAACAAGAAATGAGGAGATCATAAGTCTCACGCTTTATGCGATCTAAACACTGACATGTGTTGATACGACACAGAAAATGCTGATGAATTCACCTAATTTCGATGTGACAAGTTGAGAACGCATCAATTGAGTGTTCTCTAACAATATCATTTGGGAAACTATGGTGTCCTCGAACTATATCACTGGGGGAATGACAATGTCCTCTAATGATATCATTGGGGAAACTTGCATCTAAACAAAGCCCTTTTCACAACTTGATATCAACAGGTGGTCGTTGTATATTTTCTTTGTTTGTGGTACTATGTACAATGTGTCAGTTACACCATGGACATAAAACCCATGGGTTATACTTCCATGGTTAAATTGAGATGACTTACACAGTAATTACATAATACTTTATAAACATAGTCAAAAAAATCTGAAAAACAATACATCCTTCTTTTTCAAAATTAGCATATGCTTGTCTTTTACAATTGGTAAGTGATAAATAGACTAACACTAGGTATTTTGGATAACACAATCTGTGTACTTCTTTTTATTCAATACATTTACATCAACCATTGACAGAACCGTCCTCACCCACGAATAGGGTTTTGCAATAACTCCATAAACATACATATCACAAAAAGCCAAATTAAAACACAAATTTATTGTACACTAGATTATTTCGTTGAAAACAAAATGAGAGGAATACCATCGACCTGAATAAGCCTAAATGGTATGTTTTATGGCAAGCCGTTCAGGCCAAAAGTATTATTCTTGTTCTGGCTGTAGTATTTTGTATTTTTCGAGGTTACAAACTAATTTTAACCATTTATGTATAGTTTTTCGATGGAATCCACACTTTTGTTCCATGGTAACATCATTTTCAATTATATATAATCTAAATCAAAATAAAGCCTGTAAAACAACAATCTCCAATAAATGAAAACTTGTTTGAATTGAACGTTAACATGGAATAAAAGTGTGGATTCCGTCGACAAACTACACGTAAACATTTAAAATTAGTTTCTTACTCAGAAAAAGTGCAAAATACTACAGCTAAAATAAGAAGAATACTTTTGGTCCGAACGGCTTGCCATAATGTTCGTCCAAAGAATATATTTTATTCTTAAACAAACAGTTGCTAAACATCTCGAAAGAGCTCAGACCACTAGTGGTCTGAGGAAAGAGCGATCACGTAATCCACTTCGGTAACTTGTAAGTGTGGACAACCATTGTTGGTAACCTTTCTATAAAATAATCTTTTCAAGACTGTCATGAAATATTTGGGTTAAAAAAATTTGCTCTGTACCTGCTAATCATCTTATAACGTTCTAAGAAAGGTCGTGTCAGTACTATAAGGAAAAAGCTACACTAGAAAGAGTGATTTTGCTGAGAGGTTTTGAGGATGATGTTATTACTAACTCAATCTAAACATTGACAGCTACATCAAGTACAACTCTTACTCAGATGATTTGGACAAATACATATAAAAATTATGACACAACATGAAAGTCCATTAGTCCGTATGTAAATTTGACTAATCAATATGCATTGAAATCAAATTACTGAACAACAACATATCCCAGTTCATTTGATCACAAAGCAAAACTAGTTGCCATTCAGTTAACTGTAATAAAAATGTATGAGAAAGAAAATAGATAATATTGTCTTGGCACATACAGATGTACCATGTTTAATGTCATTTCGATTTTTGAGATGTCAAAATTTTCATACACATATGTAAATCAGGTTGATTAATATGCACAGGTTATGTTACTTTACTTGCTTGATATCTGATTGATATGCAAATATTGTTAATTGGGTTTATTGATATGTAATGATTATGTAAATTCTGCAGTATGTTGAAAATTCAATAAGATTACCTCACAATTGAGTCATATCACAAACTGTACATATGCAAATGAGGCTAGTTAATATGCAATTTGTTCATAATCATACTGTTGTTGCCTACAATCCAAAAATTACCACATACATACAAATTCTGCTCATGGACAGTAATTAGGTCTTAACAGATTTGTGTAACATATATCGGTTACAAAAAGTATGAAGACATAAGCAGTTATTTCATTGATAACAAAAACTTTATTGATTTAAAAAACAAGATCATCAAAACTCTGATTGTAACTAATACAACAACAGACTTAAATTACAATGTAACAAGACTTATTCCATTATCCTGAACCAAGTACATCATCTTTCCATATCAAGAAATTCATGGAAAAATTATGCTGGCTATTTTGGAACAATTCATTGCTTACAATGTTAATCTTCTTTCTCCTTGGGGGTATTCGTTTGTACACAACTATGTTCAAGTTGGGGGAAAAAGGATTAACATCACATAGAATATAAGTTGCCATGTATAAAATGAATGAATGAATGAATGAATAAATAAATGAATGTCATTTTATAGAAAACAAACAAGAGTAGTACTTTGATCCCATGTATGTTTTCTTCAAACGTAACTCATTGAATTTTGAAAGTAACATAACAAAGCTAGTTCCAGCTTTGATTTATAATTTGATTATATACACTCATTTTGGTCAAGCAATCATCAAAACAATGTTTTAGACAACATTGTCTTACCAAGTAAATGAAACTAGTACAGAGTAAGGGCATGGTGTGGTAGCCCTGAAATATTAATTGCATATAATTAATTGCCCTGAGAAGTAGTCTACCAAAGTAAATTGGAAAGTAATGGATTTACATGTATTCCCTTAATATTGAGATAGTCAACATATACAATAAGTACAGGAAAGTAATTCCTGGCAAGATGCCTGTAAAAACAAGCTAAAACCTCAGTATTTGCAGCATTTGTAAGTTATGAGAAACCCTAGTGCAGCACTAACCTTAAACCAGAAGATACATGATTTGTTTAAGACCCCCATTCATACACATAAAAACAATCATGGAAAAAAACAATAGCTAAACATATCAGTACCAGTATCTCCATTTATAAAATAGTTGCGGCTAGCACGATCTTTGACAGGAATACAAACAGTTAATACACTGCCTATGTACCTTATGATTGCATGGACACTTTGAATACAGTTAGCTGATTGAATACCACTGTCTATGTACCTCATGATTGCATAGACACTTTGAATACCGTTAGCTGATTGTGAAATGAGTCTTCATTATTTCCACCTCCAAAGACAATCATCTCTTGACTGTTGGATGTGTTTTCTTTCTCACTGCTATCTGTACATATAATGGTATGACCAGCCCTTGGTGTGATGGGTAAAGGGTTCTTCAGTGTTATCCATGTACTTGTACCTAATACAAAGATGAAGGAAATGTCAGTACATGTACTTGGGTCAAAGTAAATAGAAATCATCACTGGCTTTTCTATGTTGAAAATAATAAAATGTACATCATCAAATCTTTTGGCCTTCATTGACATCCCATGAAATATAACCCTTGCTCTCCGAGCTCCGGATAGAGATTTAGCAAACTACCAACAAGACCCACACCCCCCCCCCCCCACTCATTTGTGATATTACATTCTTTTTTATATGTATACTGTAGCAGAGCTTTTAAAAACTGTAATATGGATTGGAATAGGTGTTATAGCACAGCTTAAAAAATGTCTATACACTCTATATACTACTAGTATGTTAACCAATGTGTTGGTTTAATTTTTGTTTCATTTGATTTTTTTGCATATTGTATGTACTGTGTTGTTTCACTATTACAGTAGGTATCACAGAAAATACATCATAAACTTGAAACTTGAATTAGTTAGCCTTGATCTTTGATGAATTATGAGTAGACATTGCACAAGAAGAACAGACTTACCAAGTTGGTAAATGAAAGAATCCCCCAAGGCATGGTCTCCACTATAGCCACCATGAATCAACACTCTGTTATTAGATAAACCTATTGCTACATGCCAACTGTGTGATTAAAACAACACAACAATCTTGGTGAGAACTCCAGACTTTTTTAAACGCCTCACTCAAAGGTTGTGAGTAGAGACAAACAAAATGGGGTCAACTTTTGACTTAGATCCTGACACCAACAATGGATGAATACTACACTGTACAGATCAACAAGTGGAAATATTTAAGAAAAATTAAAGTCAAGAGTAATGTCATACAGAAATATGCCTACCTCCTAGGAGAGGGTGGTGTTCCTATAACACTTGGTGACACAAAGTCCATCACACCTGCAAGTGGATAAAATATGCAATTGTAATATTCATCTGCTGATATATTCCATGTATTACACAATAGGGACATAACATATGGTATTTTTAATAAACATTGTGCAGTGGGTATACATATATGGTATGACAAGCTACTTCAACATGCTTGCTACTTTTGCATATGGGTGAGCAAAGACTGCTCTATACAGCTCATACAACAAGGATTTCCAATTATGTCCACACACAATGATCTGTGCAAAATTTGATAGTGCGTCTGCCTGACTGTGGGCTATGTTTCAATCCCAGGTTCTTACGTTAGTGTTATCATATCAGTGGAGCCATAAGGATACATAGGATCATTCAATTGTTCTGGACAAATGTTTTCGATAGCTCTACCACACATGACAACTGTTTTTCATGCCTAGGTTTAATCTAATTTGAAGTTGGCCTGGATAGGATTTAGGAGTCAAAAGAATAGGTGAAAACAAACGGTGAATAGTTTGCTGCCTGTGTCAATTCTAATGCATCCAGGTAACTATTCTACTGGAGATAGAAACAAGGACTCACGAGAAACTGCAGTGATGCATAATATGACAATTTGAATAGTGATACATCAACAGAATCAGAATATATAAATATACATGTATGTATTTGAAATCTGCTTTAAACCAAGACCTACCAAGATCCAAAATGGAGAGATCATTGTAAGAAACTGGCGCATCCCAACCACCAAAAATAACTAACTTGTCACCAATGGGTGTGGCTGAATGTCTGTGAAGAAGTACACATGGCATGCATTAATAGTTGTATTACAATTGTAGGACACCTTTACGATGTATGGGGAAATACATACATAATTATACAGATGTATATTCTGTGCAATACTTTTCACTATACTGGAATATGGATTAATATAGTACAGACTAGTGTATATATATCAATTCACTCTCAATTTCTCCCTAACAGTATACAATATTATGGACAACATATAGTACTTCATTATCATAATAATATTTAAAGTGTGTGAGCAAACTACTAAGTATTACATTCAAAACAATCCCAGTCTGTGTTATATATATACACACTTATAAATATTTCAGTGTGTATACATGTATGTGTAAATCGGTATTTTATGTACAAATTCTAAGAATAAAAGTTCTGCATTTATACACATACTTGGTACTTTGATTTGAGTGCAATTTGACAAAATCGGCATAAAGTTAGTCTGCTTATATTGGTTGTTGCAGTTAAGTAGCTGTATACTATATACACTGTATTGTTTGTCTTTCGTATATTGGATGATGGGGAGGTACGATGGATGGAAACAGGACACATATCTCAGTAAATATATCTTGTGTTGTTCTTACATGTAAATCATATTTAGAAGCCTTTTGTCACATCTATGTCACAATGAAAGGGTGACCAATCCATTTATTTGCTATAAAGATATTGTACATAAATTGGAGGGGGTCTGAAAGGAAAGGAAACGGACATGAAGTGGGGGGGGGGGGGGGGGGGGGGGGCAGTGAGAAATGGTCATACATGGGGAGAGGGGGTCAGAGAGAGGAAAAGAGAATCAGAGAAAGAACACTTATCAACATACCCTGATCTTGGCAATGGTTTATCTCCCATCACAATTGGTTCATACCAACTTTCATTAGCTGTGAGAGACAACATTTTTGTGAGATAAGATCATAAGGGATACAAAATAACAAATGTAATTCAAATTATAAAAGTAACACAGAACAGCAGTTTTGAGACACATGATAATCGATTTGTTGAATATTGAATATAACCCTCCTCTGAAGTCTCCCTACACTGGGGATCATCAGCATATGCTCTATAACATCTCACATCTTGAATACATAATGAAAATGAGCAAGCTCAGACTACCTCTGTCATCATGATCAATTATCTATTTCACTTTTTTAATTAATTTTACCTGGATTATAAACATGTAGTTGATTACTGCATCCATCAGGTTCAGGGTCAGGATTGGGGTAAACACCACCAAAGACAAATAATTCATTGCGGTATAAAGTGGTAGAGTGGTAAGCTCTGGTTGGGGCCTTGCCGTTGGTCTATCAAAGTCAAGGGAATAAAATAATTGTTAAACATTCACTGCCTCTGTAGATAAAACTTAGTTCATGATTCATTCATATTTATGCATTCAGTGTAAATTATATTGTTTATCAGTATGGCTATGCTGAGAACAACAACTGGAAACTACTAGTTTATACTTGTACAACTAAATGATTGTTTGGTTAAGGACAGCAACTAGATGAAATCAATACAATTTCCCAGGGTATCTTACCAAATGTCCTCCACCCAGTGACAGTACAGTTATATGTGAATGCTTTTTGTGGTTTCAAGACTTAGTGAGAATTGTAATACTTTTTGCCCCAAATGAGTTGAGAATATAACCACCAGAGTCTATCCCACTTTGTGGGTAGTGCTTTACATGAACTATGCAGTTAACATTTTACACTTTTTGTCTGGTTTTGTTTGTTCAGTGCAGATATTCTGATGGTTGTTAAAGCATAGACTGTTAATGTAATGGATAAAGTATTCATCTCACTATGACTACTTACTTGAACCAAAGACCAAGTCCATGATTCCACATCTAGGACATGTATATCACTGTACCATCGTAAATTTTTAGAGCCACCAAAGACATAGACACACTTAACAACTGGATCATATGTAGCTGTGTGACCCATTCTGTACTGAGCTTTATTGTTATCACTATTCACAATTGTTGGTGTCTTCCAGCTCTTTTTCTCTGTCAATACAAAAAAATAGAGTTTATGTTCTCAGTAAATTAGTAACAATTAATAGACATGGGATCATATGATACAGAAAGTGGATATAAAATTGTCAAAACAGACCATTGCTATTGGTCTATCAAAGACAAAGTGGTTGAGTGATATGCTCTTGTTGGAGTTGGAGGTAGACAAAAACAAGTTTCACATCACATTGATATTTATCATCAGATCAATCAAATTTTATTACTGAATGAACTATACTTACCAGTTTCAAGTATCCATACAGAGTCCTTGCTTAATTGTTGTTTAGGGCCTTGTCCACCAACTAACAAGGCTTCTTTGGTGCCAATCATACATAATGTGTGACCCCATCTCTCACTTGGAACTGTAATATCAAGTCATCGCAATCTATTAAGAGGTAGTTATATATGGAAAGCTTTCAGAAATTTATAATTGCATGTACAGTGAAACCTTGTAATTTTTACTGCTACTACGGCATTGCAAGCCACTGGTTGGTTGAGTTAGTAATAATAATAATAATAATGTTGGTTTCTTATATAGCGCTTTCCCACTCCGTGCTCAAAGCGCTTTACAATTATTACCCCTGGCTCGGATCAGAATGGCACAACGGCCCTTTAGTCTTCCTCAACTCCCCGGGGAGCATACAATCCATTGCAGCCATTTAAGCGCATAGGATTAAAGCCTTCACATTGCAACCTACATCCTACCAGGTCCCCAGTTATACAGCTGGGTTGACTGAGGCACAGTCGTGGTTCAAATCTTGCCCAAGGACTTTAGCCACTCAGAAACAAACAGCAGGCAGCGACGGGGCTCGAACCTGCAACCTGTAGATTCCAAGCCGGTCACGCTAGCCATTCACCCATCATGACTCCACAGTACAGTACAGTACAGTACAGTACAGTACAGTACAGTACAGTGCAGAACAGTACAGTGCAGTACAGTGCAAGTCTCAGAAGCACAATATTAGTAGTTCTTATTTGCCAATGCCTGGTTCAAAATTGACATCTTATTTCAAATTAGAATTAGTTATTGTCTACCTTTTGTATGATTATTTTTTCCTGGAGACTGTTTCCACTCCTCTTGTAATCTTCTTGTTTTAGATACACTCTTTGTCTTCTTACTTGTTGAATTTGGTGTTATCTCTGCCGAGTCATCACTGGGTTTTCTCTTCTTCTTGTTACTTCCCCTAGCTGACTTCGATTCTGACTTTGACTTTAACTTTTCAACCTGTATGTAAATAACAAATACTATCAATTATGACAGTTAAAAAAAACAAATCAAACAAACTGTGTCTAAGCTTCTATGAACAGCAGGGCTTTAATTCAACACTTCGTTCTCTACAACATGAAAATGAACACTTCTTTTGCAAGAATCATGTGAAATTGAACACTTTGTGATATACAACAAATACTGTAAAGCAACAAAAATGAACACTTCATTCTCTACAACTGTTTTAAAACATGAAAGTAATATATTACATGTTTGGTGGAATATGTAAGTGGATAAGTACAGAAAAGTCCAGTCGCAGTCTTGAAAGAATTTACTTGGTATTATGAAAATCAACAACTCTACTAGGGTAGATCATCCTACTAGCAGCATGCCCTCTATGTCAATTTGTCATGCCACTGTACACTGCTGAAACCACTTTGTAATGATAATCTAAAACAAGTCAATAATCCTCACCTTTGGAGTAATGAAAGTATTCTTGTCTGACTCTCCTAGTTTACTTTCTTCAACTAATTTCTGGACATCATCAATATCTTTATCAGTTTGTAAAAGTAAATCTTTAGCTGTCAATAGTTCTACATCTAGTCCACTGTCCATCGTACAACTAGACTCTTTCTGAATGTCTCCCACTGTCACCTCTAACTTGGCCATTCTTCCCTGGGCTTGCATTTGTAAACTTTTAGAAAAAAAATCATCTGGCCATGCTTCTTGCCAATATAATGACCTGCAATTAAAAATAAAAAAATCTTTATCCTCTTTGTCCCACCTTGTATGTAGTTGTGTACAAACAAAATACCCCCCATGGAGAAAGAGGATTAAAAAATAACACAACATTGCATGTGTGACTATTTGAACATATGATTCCTATGTGTGTGTATCTGTAAGTCTTCTGAAAGCAATCAGCCTGACACTGACTGACTGGGATAAAATCCAAATTTTCATTTGTTGTGTAGAATACAAAGCTGCATTGTCATTGGGTCATTAGGATACTATATCAAGTTGTCATTGGTTGATAAGGGTATAAATCTAAGGCTACCATTGGTTAAATTTATAGATAGGTAAACCATATAACCTAACTGTTATATCTAACATAATAAGTAAATTCAAGAATACATTTTGACAAAAATTGTGGAGATTAAACTAAAGAAACTGCAGTCAAGCAACTACTAAATTAGCATTTCATTGAAATGGTGAAAATACTAGTAATTTTGTACTTGACCTTTGCATGTAAACAGCAAGGTCAATATTCTTCTTAGAACATGGATACTCATTATATAATTCTATTGAAATTTGAAATGAAGTGGTGAAAAGTGTATTGTATAATTCACAATGATATATGGATGAGAATAACATTTCATTCACCTGTTGTGTTCAGACAGAACACCAATACTAACTGGTTCAGTTTCTTCATCTAATACCACTTTGATTTGCATTGCACTGCCATCACTGTACTGCTGCCAAGACCCAACAGTAAAGCACACAAGGAAGTCAGGTAGTGGTAGGGGAAAACGGCAATGAAAACGATGCTGATCTTCATTACTGCAATAGAAATAAAACCCATCAGTTTTTATCAGGAGAGTCACAGAGTGGCCTCTTACCCACTGGTGTCTGTGGTTTGGGTAATGACCAGGACTTGTTTTAACCCTCAGTTCAACTTCATATAATAAATGCAACATTTGTTTTGAGTTTCAGTTTTATTCCCCTGTTTTTGAGCTTTTTTCGTTCTGTTGTTTAACTGAAAAAAAACCCGGTTAAACGATGGAATGCAAAAAGCTCAAAAAACGGGAAAAACTCACTCCAAACAAATACTACAATTATTGCAGCTAAATGTAAATGACGATGGCCATGGCAAGATTTAGGTTTAAATTTGCTACACTGTAAATACTGCTCAGTTTGACTGACAAACACAGGTATTCCCTGGTTTGCCTTTGCATTAATTTTACACTGAGCCTATGACATGGATTTCATGGGAAACAATTTTACATCATTTGGTTTAAATAATTAAACATGCACATTTGTTTTAAATATTTGTGCTCAAAGTAAAAGTTGGGTGACTGTATGCATATCTCACGAATGCAACTGATTTAACTTTTAAGTCTGCTGCAGGCCGGTCACCTTCAGAAAAATGTATTTTAAATGGCGCTAATATTTTTGTAATTTAACTTGTACCAAGTTGTAGGTGATGAAGTCCTTGTCAAAAACAAAACAATAATAAAGGGTGTAATCCTGTAAGTGTAACAGGCCGCAGGGTGGTGTTACTGTACCGTGACAATAATAAAAACCCTTGGATTTGATCACAGACAGCTTTCAGATATGTATTGCAATTGGGAGCTACATTATATCCTCTACAGAGGGACTGTGAAAACATAACGTTACACTGAATAATACTTGTCTGTGGTAATACATACACTGATAAAGAGGTAACTGGAAGTGGAAACCTGCACCGAAACTAACCTGAATAACTCTTTGGGACTCTCATGAACCGATAAGACGGCGAATACTTTGACCCCGTCGTCTAACCCAGCCATGTTGCTACACTTTTGCCAAACCGATTGCGACGATATCACAGATCGTTGTCTACGTTATACGTGTATTGACTGAAAATATTACATGTAGTATGTACAGTAAACCACAGGAAACTTACTGAATATTGAAAATGGCGCGTTCAGAATAAGCACCCCTAGCTTTGCCGTTGTTCGAATATGGCCCTGTTGAGGATAGAATATCATATAACACGTTGGTCACATATGTGGGCCATTTTATTGTAGATGCATGATGCATAATGCGTGATTAAATGTTGAGATCGTTCATGCTTGATACAGAAACGTTTATTTCACTGTCATAACCAAAAAACAATCCGGTTTTTGATTTCCCGGGAAATCGTAGAGGGCGCTAACACTGTTGAGCCGAATGATGTATGCATGGTGTTTACAGCAAGTTTCCATATGAATGAGCAGAGAATATGGATGAGGAATGGGTTTGTATATTTAGTTAATTAATGACTTTTAAAAAAATGAAATAGCATAAACCAAACCTTTGTAACTCAATAAATTGCGAAAAACTAAAGATAGCACCAATACTTTTGCTTACTTACAGGAAGTGATTTGTAAACAAACTGGGTAAACACAGGTATTAAATCACAGGTTACATTGCGAATGTCTGTATTATTTTTTTAAGTGTGGGAAATGACAGGCATGCACAGACTGAGCATGACTTTAGTGATGGCTTAGCTGGTCTAGAGGCTATTGGGTTTGAATCTGAAGATCTCTTTAGGCTTCCTCAAGTCTATGGGTTTTTTTCAATCTTTATTTCAATGAATTGTTGAAACACAATTGTGTTCTTTTTTTCTTGTGTGTGAAAGTCTCCAAGTGAGTGATTGCAAAAGTGGAGATTGCGTATAGCCCTCTTGGGAGGCTACAAGTAACTGGGGGAAAAGTATACCACATTTTCCTTAAGTTTTCACACACACATACACCCATCACCATAGAACCTAAATAATCTGCAACCTCAGACCATTGTAGTTGGTTTGAGCTGAAACTAATGCAACCGAAGGTTTACAAAACATTTGCCATTATTGAACCTGGTCCAATCGATCATCTTGGTTACAATTTTCTATTAGTGAAAATGATACACATATTATTAAGTCAATAAATGAAGTCCAAACTCAAGAATTTCACTTTATTTCATCCAAAGAAATCAGAATATTAAAGCTAGATACAATAAATACATCTTTCATAAAATATGAACTTTGATATAAACAAACATTAGAAAGGATTGAGATTGTCTATGATTAAATGTAGTCCTGTTACAAGAATTGCACTTCAAATAGTTTCTACTGCATAATGTCATAATTTACTACAATCTTTATAATGATCTACAAATCTGGAAAAAATACTTTTCGATTAAAAGTGTCAGTTTGACCAAGGACGGCAAGAGTCAAGTAGACATGAACGAAAATAATTTGGTTGTGTAACTTATCAAAGAACATTACTATATTATTGAAGTTGCAACCTCAGTACGAACTTGTTTACTGAGTCTACATCCACCACCAGAGGGCAGTGTGGTGAATAATTGAAGTTCCAACCTTGTTTACTGAATGGGAAAAAATGTTTGGTTATGTTGGCCTTTTTTATTTCTGTAAACATGCTCCTTGTTGAAATATTGGCATACTGAATTTTGATGTCATTTTATAGATTCTCCTGAGCCATCAATGAATAAATTTGAGAAAACAACTTAATGTAATTCAAACAAGTTAATGTAATTCAAACTGTAAGTCTTTGTACATTCAAGTTCTTTAAAGCAAAGCAGTTATGCAATGTATTTCAGTAAAAAAATAAAGATATGTATTACTAGTATTGTAATTTATATACTCATGTATTTTCAACTTTGTTTGTACTCAAGAAAATATATCTGTACTCCTGCGACATGTAGTTAGAAATTCAGACATCTTCAATGACTGGATCTTGACATGTCAAATACAACTTTGGTATAAATCAGATGCTCCCTGATCCATTAATAATTTGTTTTATCAATTTTAAAGCAACAGTCAGATAAATCATACATCAATGATAATTGAACTTTGACCATCTAAGTACATCAATAGGTGTGGAATCAACAGGTGGGTGACACAACATTTGAAGAATCTAAAAGCCACTCACTGTTAGATGAGTATTTGGATGATGAGACAGAAAGACAAGATAATAAAACATAATCATGAAGACATAACATCAATTCTAATCTACAAACTGACAAAGTCAAATGGTTAGCCTATTCTTAGTGAATTTTCTCATTTCATCAAGAACCTAACCCAATGGTGTTTGTGCCATTTTTCAGCTAGCTCTGTCATATAGAGACTTCTCACTTGGAACAAGTCAAGCAGCTTCAACTACAACAGAAAAAAAGTTGTTATTTTGCAAATTTATCTAAAACATTGTGGAGAGGACTGTGGACTGTTAAATAAAGAGACATAACGAAAATGACATTTTAGTACAAAAGAATGTGTTCACTGAGACAAAATAAACCATTTTTGTATATACATGTACATGTGCTGCTAACAAGAAGGCATATGTTTTAAACTTCCACATTGGATGTATATCTGTGTAGTTCAATTCACTAGGGTATGTCTTTCATAGACATGTTAGAACAGCAGTCAAGATTGAAAAACCAACAACAATAATACAAATTTAGTATTCAAGAAAAAAAAAAGATATCTTAATCCAACTGAACAACTAGCTGACTGAAACAGATTTTAACCAGGAAGCATTCTACTAACTTCTAGAGATTTGGTGTCTTACTTTAATCAGAGTTAAATTCAACTCAACATAAATCATCTCTACATCATCATGATCTACTACACATACTTTTTGCATTCACTGTTCAACTCATTTTGATAAAATTACCAGTCTTGCTGTTAGACTTTTGGGTTTCCTTTGATGTAAAGCAACCAAAGGTTCCCTTGCATGGAAGGTGCAAATCGAGGATGGTTGAGTTCAAACCACATTCCTCTTATAGCACCATCTGAAACACATGTTGTGTCAACAGAAAAATACAATTGAATGATTGACTACAACATCTGATCTAAACGACATTTGCATTAAAAATATCCAGTTTCATTAGAATGATTTTTTTGTTGCCATCAATTTCGTTGATGAAAGAATGGAAATATCCTGGAGGCAACCCTGATTACACTGTAATAATTGTTACCTTAGTTTATCTTCTGACATTCAAAAGACTTCAGTGTTTGTAGTTAATTCTTCAGTGCGCCCTCTATAGCTTTGATGATCTTCTGAGTCTTGGGTTTATCTGGAAACCCACCACCATTCTATGAAAAAAGGGGAAATACAATTTACAATTTTAGGTGTGATGGTGTACATCTTTGGGACTGTTTTCTAATTTCTGTTAATCTCTGCTAATCGTCTCTCCATTGTGTCTATGAAGTTTGTTATTAGTTTACTTGATATAGTTTTTGTACTGTGAAAGATATTGATGTAATGGTTAGGACTCTGAGGATGGTGATATGTGAACAAATATATGTGTTATGTGTATGCTCTTAAACTACAAGTCAGAATGCATTTATTTGACCTTTTTGGAGTGAACCAGCTTGCCGCCAACTTCTACCTCAAAATAGCCAGTATTGCTTGGTGTGGACATTCCTTCCTGAGTACAAAGTAATCATGAGTTAGACATTTTAATACACAGACCTCAAAATGTATGTTGTATGACTAGCTTATGAGGATCAAATCCAGTTTATTCATTCAGGAAGGAGGTTAGACTGAATGATCCATTGTTGTTTACTCTTTATGTGATTCCAAGCACCTACCAAGCTAATGGTTACATCTGCACAGACGCAATGAATAATTCAGTTTAGGAGGTTACTCCATCAAATCATTAGCCATTACTGGGTAACAATAATTTAGGATACTCTAGATGTTAATGCTCACTAATACATGGACCATTACCAACTCATCAAGCTATTTTTGGGATTTGTTTTCTGACAAAAAATACTGTTATAATATATCCTGACATTGATATGATATCCCTTAGAAAGCTCACATCAATAGGGTTGGAGTAAAGAAATAGGATAAACACATCACTTACGATGGAAATCTCATCACCAAACTCCCTGCTAAGGTCCGCTTCTAATCTGCGGAACTGATCATTAAATAAATCAAGATAAATAGATAAATCTGAAACAACTGTACACTGAAAGCTTCATTGTTTCAACTGCTATACACATGATACAAGACAGGGAATGTCCCAAATTGATGACAGTAAATATCATGAGCCTGATGAATATTCATAGCTTGAAGTAACATGCACTCCCTTCCTGGTTTCTTGCCATTGTTTGTCAACTACATGCATAGTACATCTACAGACAATCCAGGGATCAATATTAGCTTTTCTCTTAGTCCCAGTGGACTCATTTTCAGAAATTGACTGCTAATGGATGGTGACCTGAGGTCCACATTGGAAATATGCATGTATTAATTAAAATACTTCCATTCCTCAATCGTCTATCTTCTAGCAAAAATTGTTGCAAAATCTGTGTTAGCCCAAGTAGGCCACCAAAAGTATATTATGGTGAGTCCACATGACAAGTATTGATAGTCTGGAGATGCGAGACTATCATTAGTGTTGACTCCTGATTAGGTACCGTACAGTGTATAACCAGGAATGATTGCATCAATCATGGTTGTGTGAAATACAAATGTAACGAGATTTTAAACAGAATGCCTCCCCTAAGGGAATCACTAATTATGCAAATAACTAATTGAAAAAAAAAAACTATGGTAACAGGCTTTCTTTTTGGACAAGCATGCTTTCTTAGGTTAATGTATGTGCCAAATTATACAGAAGTTGAAGAGTGCATGATACTGCTTAATTACTGAATATCATTCATTATTCAAAATACTCATTAAAGGTAAAAGTTGTAGCAACAAACTTCATAGGACAGGTGCGTATTATTATGGTTGATATATGTACCATATTATACAAAATTTAAAGCTTACATTTTTAAGATACAGTCAACTTACCTAAAATCATTAATTATGCAAATTTTTCATTAAAACTGTAAGATATATCAACAAATTTTATAGGACATATCCACGCTGTTAGGGTAAATGTATGTACTAAATTAACGAAAATTATTAATCATGCAAATTAGTTCTTAAGTGCTGTAATGGTACATCAACAAACATTATAGGGTGTATAAATTTTGTTACATTTAATGTATGAAGTAAATTATATTGAAATTGAAATATGCAGTCTTAAGATATAGCCTAATTACCAAAAATAATTAATTATGCAAATTATTCACTAAATCTCAAGCAAATTGGATTGGTATAAACTCAAAGAATTATATTTCATCCTTTTAGAATTTAGTTGGCAAACACATTGGGTTATAACTTGTGGTCATGTCATAAGAATATTTTGCATATTAAACATTACTTATGAAAACAAATAGTGCATGCCCCACCCCCATTCAAAGATTTTCTCTGGCAAAAAAGTATAGTTACGTAAATTCAAGACTACTGACTTAGTGTTTCTTTGTATGTTTGTACATAACATGCATTATAAAACTAGACAAATCAATTGAATTGTTCTTTAGGCACTGGAGACCAATTTCTATGCTTGATGAATTGAATATGCTTTAGTCAATAAACCTATTATGTCCATTGTAGAGGAGCAAACACAGTGAGAGCTGATACAAAGTCAAAGTTTGTCATTTCAAAAAAAATGTTTCCTTACCTTGCTCCTGTACCCTCAGGTACCACTGCAAAAGAGAACACATTTTAATTAATTAAAGCTGAGTAATCCCCCCTCTCTCTCACTGCTATCATCGGGATGTCATACAACTTGGGAAGAAGAGGCCCTTTCATATATAATAAAATCAACGGTCGAGGTCGGTCGCCGGGAGACTAAAAAACATGTATTAAGTCAAGGCGGCTCTTCAAATAGTGACCCATTGGCCGAGCGAATAGCAGCTTTTCTGCCACTGACACTCGGAGATTGCAGCATTTATCATATGAAGCCCACCATGTTTATGGTTTCATTTTCATTGCTTCGCTGGTCCAGTGCAGTGGTCTGGGTTGTTTGGCTACTACTTACCAATAAGTTACGTTCACTTTCAGACCCATGTTTCTTGAAATACACTTAACTTTGGTTAAAACTCGACAGGTTCCAGAGGATGACGTTGCGTTCATGCAATACAGCAATATTGTGGACACCCTAAGTCACTGAGTAATATGCTAGAGGAGGGTTAATCTCAGTTACCCAGCCTCTCGCTGCTGGGGCTCTGCCTACGAGTCGAGACCACCCCAAGTAGTCAGCGCCCCCAGCGGCGAGAGGCTGGGTAACCAAGACTGGAGGATGGTCTATGTATATGTTAAACTCGGCGAGTTCAGGATAAAAATGGTTCGCCATCAGTTAGCTAGAATGCCCATGACGCTGGCACTATACTGCACCGGCCTAGTAGTACTGTAGTAGACGAGACCTAGCACAGTCGCAACACAGCGACATGGACAATTTAGCTAACGAATCGAAAACCATTTTTATCCTGAACTCGCCCACGACATACACTGACTCTTCGTCCCAGTGCAGAGCTGCGTCCCCAACATAGATTCCAGCTCGGCCATAGTGAGCCATCAGTGGCGATACTTGTGTAGACGTAGTTTATAGTTCTTCTTTTATTCCATGTGTTATCTGATACCCGAGAAAACAATAATTAATAACTTATGAACTTATGATATTGAATATCTCATTTGCCTACAGTCTGCAGATCCTGCACAAGTAGATGCTCACACTCATATATATATATATATATATATATATATATATATATATATATATATATATATATATATATATATATATATATATATATATATATATATATATATATATATATATATATATATATATATATAATAAGTCGGTGAGTATCAATCTGCTAAGACAGTGCTCTATACCGCAGTGGCAGAGCGTAATATATATATATATATATATATATATATATATATATATATATATATATATATATATATATATATATATATATATATATATATATATTATTACACCTGACGATCCTTCGGGTGAAACGGTCCGTAGTGTAATTCCACTATGTAATATCAGACTCGTCTTCTTTCATTTTTATGTATGATAGCTCTCCAAGGTGATCGAGCACTCTACTTGGCGAAAGAAGAATGAAATTATATGTATATATATATATATATATATATATATATATATATATATATATATATATATATATATATATATATATATATATATATATATATATATATATATCGGTGGAGGCATTCTAACCTAAACCTGAGCCTGTATCCCGGGGCATGTATGCTGAGAGTAGAGTAGAATGTAGCAAGAATACTAACGAGAACTTTTCATTTTATAAATTATGTATTGTTATTCATTTATTTATTTGTTGCATCCCCTTTGTATCAGGGGCTCACTAAGCATGTTAGGAGCATCACTAGCAGAAAATTAAAATACCCACAGTACTAAAAATTAGATTAGATATTACTAGTGTAATCACATACAGAAACAAACAATTCAAGAAGAGTGAGTGTAATCTCTAAAACTATTCTATATTAGTTTTAACAAACTTTTTTTCCATTGCATCAATAAGGTATTGTTTTATAAGTTTATATATTTGTGTCGGTCGGTTCGTACTGTGTATTGTTGGCTTTCCATACAGGGTTATCCCCACGTAGTTACGTGTGCCTATGTGTGAATACGTCCCCATTACTAGGTTATACTTACTATATACATGTACTAGAAATAAAAATAGCTTTATGTTACAGTGGGAGGTCGATGTACGTTTTCGACTTTCGACAAAAGCTATTATCAATCAACAATCACACAGATATATTTGATGTCATATCTCTTACTTCAAATGTCTCCTTACCTTGCTGGTACTTGGATTCTTAAATTTCGTTTCGCCACTTTCGGTACCATGACAACGATGAAGTCTTTTTTTTTATCATGGTTTGCTGTATCATACAATAGTGCACGGTATGTAATATAAGTACTAAGTACTCATGTAGAACTAGGTGTCGACTCAGACCACTTTATAGTTCTATAGTGACCAAAGTCACGTCAGGGTATCAAACTACATATATATTATTATTATTTATTTAAACTTTATTACATGGTCCAGAGAAGAACAAAAATATATGTATATCATTGTTTACCATGCATGCACTTGTATCCTTTCTGATAACAGTCAATCAATTGACACCACACATGATCAGAGTCAAATCATAGACAGTGGAGGGGAGATATCAAATCAATTCCTATGTGTTTACATGTAACTTTGCATAACTTTGAACAGTTAAAAGTCTTGTACACCTCCTACCATAGAGTTCAGTCGTATTGAATTTTTTTGCTCTCGCGCCTTTTCCCCTACCTAGACAATACATGTATTAAAAGGGAGTTCGAAATAGATTTACACTTGGTTCCATTTCCGGGATGCCATTTTCATGATTTCACACGAACAGAAACGAACAGAAGACACGAAATCTTAAAGAAAAAAATACGCAATCACTCACTCTCAGTGAGTGATTGCAAAAGTGGAGATCGTGTATAGCCCTCTTGGGAGGCTACAAGTAACTGGGGGGAAAAGTATACCACATCTTCCTTTTCACACACACACGCACGCACGCACGCACGCACGCACACCACCACCACAGAACCTAAATAATCTGCAACCTCAGACCATTGTAGTTGGTCTGAGCTGCAACTAATGCAACCAGAGGGTTACAAAACATTTGCCATTATTGAACCTGGTCCAATCGATCATCTTGGTTACAATTTTCTATTAGTGAAAATGATGCACATATTATTAAGTCAATAAATGAAGCCCAAACTCACTTTATTTCATCCAAAGAAATCAGCACACAGAAGAGAAGAGAAGAATATTATAACTAGATACAATAAATACATCTTTCATAAAATATGAACTTCGATATAAACAAACATTAGGATTGAGATTGTCTCTGATTAAATGTCGTCCTGTTACAAGAATTGCACTTCAAATGGTTTCTACTGCATATGTCATAATTTACTACAATCTTTATAATGATCTACAAATCTGGAAAAAATACTTTTCAATTAAAAATATGTCACTTTATTCTGAGGAAGGTAACGGTCATGAAGACATGAACGAAAATAATTTGGTTGTGTTATCAAAGAACATTACTATGTTATTGAAGTTGCAACCTCAGTATGAACTTGTTTACTGAGTCTACGTTCACCACTAGAGGGCGGTGTGGTGAATAAATCACTATATTATCGAAGTTCCACTTTATGAACTTGTTTACTGAGTTGGAAAAAAATGTTTGGTGATGTTGCCCTTTGTTATTTCTGTAAAAATGCTCCTTGTTGAAATATTGGCATACTAAATTTTGATGTCATTTTAAAGATTCCCTGAGCCATCAATGAATAAATTTGAGAAAACAACAATGTAATTCAAACAATTTAATGTAATTCAAACTGTAAGTCTTTGTACATTCAAGTTCTTTAAAGCAAAGCAGTTATGCAATGTTTTTCAGTAAAAAATAAAGATATGTATTGCTAGTATTGTATTTTATATACTTGTGTATTTTTACTTTGTTTGTACTCAAGAAAATATATCTGTACTCCTGCGACATGTAGTTAGAAATTCAGACATCTTCAATGACTGGATCTTGACATGTCAAATACAACTTTGGTATAAATCAGATGCTCCCTGATCCATTAATAATTTGTTTTATCAATTTTAAAGCAACACTCAGATAAATCATACATCAATGATAATTGAACTTTGACCTTCTAAGTACATCAATAGGTGTGGAATCAACAGGTGGGTGACCCAACATTTGAAGAATCTAAAAGCCACTCACTGTTAGATGAGTATTTGGATGATGAGACAGAAAGACAAGATAATAAAACATAATCATGAAGACATAACATCAATTCTAATCTACAAATTGACAAAGTCGAATGGTTAGCCTATTCTGAGTGAATTTTCTCATTTCATCAAGAACCTAACCCAATGGTGTTTGTGCCATTTTTCAGCTAGCTCTGTCATATAGAGACTTCTCACTTGGAACAAGTCAAGCAACTTCAACTAAAACAGAAAAAAAAGTTGTTAATAATATTGTACTGCATTTTGAAAGTTTATCTAAAACATTGTGGAGAGAAAACATTGTGAATGATTGACTACAACATCTGATCTAAACAATATTTGCATTCAAAATCTCCAGTTTCATCGGAATGATTTTTTGTTGCCATCAATTTCATTGATGAAAGAATGGAAATATCCTGGAGGCAACTCTGATTACACTGTAATATTGTTACCTTAGTTTATCTTCTGACATTCAAAAAACTTCAGTGTTTGTAGTTAATTCTTCAGTGCGCCCTCTATAGCTTTGATGATCTTCTGAGTCTTGCTTTTATCAGGAAACCCATCACCATTCTATGAAAAAAGGGGAAATACATGTACATATCCATAATCATGCAATGAATACATTCATGTACATACTCATTACCAATCAGTGAAAATGGTAATACATGCATGTACATACTAATCAACTGTCTATGGAAAAGGGAAGTACATCCATCTACATATCCATCACCTTTAAACAAGAAGATATACATCTTCTACATACTCATTACCATTCTATGAAAATGGGGTGTATCTGTACGCATTCATCTCAAAACAGCATTTTCACCACTGTTAATCTGGTACTGTGATCAGCATACTGTGATCATAAGTTGGTCACATGATCATGGGATGTCTCTGGACATTCACAAGATACTGTGCCCATATCAACATCATTAGCAAAGGTTACTACTTCACCTACATTCAAGAGTTTTTCAGGTACAAAATTTTGGAACAGTTTGCCAACAGAAATGAAATGTCTCACATCAAAACATCTGTTCAGGAAAGCTTTTAAAGAGTACCTCCTTGACGAAATTTAAACTAGTGAATATAATACATATTCTTGCTTTGTTAGCTCGTTTTGATATTTTCTCCCATTATGATTTTTCTTCTAGTTCTGTGTAGCCCTTATCACTGTTGATGCATATGAATTCTGAGGTGGAGCCAAACTCGATTAGCAAAAAACTATTTTTTTTTACAAGAAATTGCCAATTTGTTTATTTATTTCCTGTCAGTATGTAATTGTCACTTACTTGGCAATAAAATGGCAATAAAATGAATGAATGAATGAATGAATACTTTGAACATATGCCAGGTATAATGTGGTAGTATTTCCTTGATGATGACTGATTTGGTATGTATCTTATCTGTCATGATGGCGATACATTTGGCTTGCTGATCCAAGTATATACACACATCATTAACCACTCAGTATGGAGGCCATGTCCCAGCACACACATTGTGTGCAAAAAATTAACATAATGTAGAATAGTCTGAAGTTGGTATGCACCTGGTGACCATCATAGTGCAATTGATGTATGCATTATTGACCAATCATAGCTCTGTTGTCAATCATGTTTTGACCAATCACTATACAGCTGTGACCTGATTATGATTTATATATCTAATTATGTTCTCAATCAATTGCAGGTGTGATGGTGTACATCTTCGGACTGTTTTCTAATTTCTGTTAATCTCTGCTAATGTCTCTCCATTGTGTCTATAAAGTTTGTTATTAGTGATATAGTTTTTGTACTGTGAAAGATATTGATGTAATGGTTAAGACTCAGAGGATGTTGATATGTGTACAAATGTATGTGTTACGTGTATGCTCTTAAACTATAGTCAGAATGCATTTATTTGACCTTTTTGGAGTGAACCAGCTTGCCGTCAACTTCTACCTCAAAATAGCCAGTAACGCCTGGTGTGGACATTCCTTCCTGAGTACAAAATAATCATGAGATAGACATTTTAATACACAGACCTCAAAATGTATGTTGTATGACTTTCTTATGAAGATTAAATCCAGTTTATTCATTCACGAAGGAGGTTAGACTGAATGATCCATTGTTGCTTTCGCTTTATGTGATTCCAAACGCCTACCAAGCTAATGGTTACATCTGCACAGATGCAATGAATGATTCAGTTTAGGAGGTTACTCCATCAAATCATTAGCCATTACTTGGTAACAATAATTTAGGATACTCTAGATGTTATATGCTCACTAATACATGGGCCATTACCAACTCATCAAGTTATTTTTGGGATTTGTTTTCTGACAAAAAATACCGCTATAATTGATCCTGACATTGTTATAATATCCCTTAGAAAGCTCACATCAATAGGGTTGGAGTAAAGAAATAGGATAAATACAACACTTACGATGGTAATCTCATCACCAAACTCATCGTTAAGCTCCGCTTCTAATCTGCGGAACTGATCATTAAATAAATCAAGATTATTAATAAATCTGAAACAACTGTACACTGAAAGCTTCATTGTTTCAACTGCTATACAAGACAGGGAATGTCCCAAATTGATGACAGTAAATATCATCAGGAATTTTCAAAGCTATGAATTTTAAATAATCCTTGAACTAACATGCACTCCCTTCCTGGTTTCTTGCCATTCTCTGTCAACTACATGCATAGTACATCTACAGACAATCCAGGGATCAATATTAGCTTTTCTCTTAGTTAGTCCCAGTGGACTCATTTTCAGAAATTGACTGCTAATGGATGGTGACCTGAGGTGACCAGTAGTCCCATATTCCTGAACTGAAAACAGAGGACCACATTGGAAATATGCATATATTAATTAAAATACTTCCATTCCTCAATCGTCTATCTTCTAGCAAAAATTGTTGCAAAATCTGTGTTAGCCCAAGTAGGCCACCAAAAGTACATTATGGTAGCCCCCTGACAAGTATTGATAGTCAGGAGATGCGAGACTATCATTAGTGTTGACTCCTGATTGTGTACGGTATATAACCAGGAATGATTGCATCAATCATGGTTGTGTGAAATACAAATGTAAAAATCCTAGTTAGTATAAGCAATGCTTAAAATCCAGGCATTCATCTTTTTCTCAGTACATGTAGTTTATCTATAACTATGTGCATTCATGTACTGTATTGTCATGTAAATCTAAAGGTGCAGGTATGGAAAAAATTTGATGAATCACTGTGACGCTTTCAACTGTGTTTGGCTTCTGTAGATAAATCAAATTGAATTGATTGCCCCCTGTTCACCATGACTGTGCAAATTTGATCCAAAATTTATGCTAAATGGCGTTACAATTGGATTCATTGTTAGGCTGTAAACTCAAAGAATTATATTTCATCCTGGTAGAATTTAGTTGGCAAACACATTGGGTTATAACTTGTGGTTATGTCATAAGAATATTTTGCATATTAAACATTAATTATGAATACAAATAGTGCATGCCCCCACCCCATTCAAAGATTTTCTGTGGCAAAAAAAAAAGTATAGTTATGTAAATTTCAAGACTACTGACTTAGTGTTTCTTTGTATGTGTGTACATAACATGCATTATAAAACTAGACAAATCAATTGAATTGTTGTTTAGACACTGGAGACCAATTTCTATGCTTGATGATTAAAAGAATTGAATATGCATTGGTCAATAAAAACGTGGGTCAGTATTATGTCCATTGTAGAGGAACAAACAGAGTAACCCAGGCACATAGCTTCTCAGTTGTCTGCTGATACAAGTCAAGGCATGTCATTTCAAAAATGTTTCCTTACCTTGCTGCCGTACCCTCAGCCACCACTGCAAAAGAGAACAAACACATTTTAAAGCTGATTAACCCCGGGCCCCCCTCTCTCTGCTATCATCGGGATGTCATACAACTTGGAAGAAGAGGCCCTTTCATATCCAATAAAATCAACGGTCGGAGACTAACAAATTGTACAAAGTTAAGACGGCTCGGCAAATAGTAGCTGTGACCCATTGGCCGAACGAATTAGCAGCTTTTCTGCCACTGACACTAGGAGATTGCAGCATACATCATATGAAGCCAGGACTCTTCTTTCGTTATTACCTACATATTACATTTTACATTTGTACTAAATTGTAGATAAAAAACAAACACATGTTTTGAGGTAGGTAAAAGGAGTCTGAGATCAGAAAATTCCACAAAACAAGAAAAAAGTTTATGGTTTCATTGCTTCGCTGGTCCAGTGAAGTGGTCTGGGATGTTTAGCTACTACTTACCAATAAATTACGTTCACTTTCAGACCCATGTTTCTTGAAATACACTAGTTAAAACTCGACAGATTTCAGACGGATATAGGATGACGTTACATTAATGCCGTACAGCACTTTGTGTAATTTGGACACCCTAAGTCACTGAGTAATATGCTAGGGGAGGATTAGTCTCAGTTACCCAGCCTCTCGCTGCTGAGGGCTCTACCTACGAGACCACCGAGTAGGCAGAGCCCCCAGCGGCGAGAGGCTGGGTAACCAAGACTGGAGGATGGTCTGGGCGAGTTCTGGATAAAAATGGTATGCCATCAGTTAGCTAGAACGCCCATGACGCTGGCACTATACTGCACCGGCCTAGTAGTAGACGAGACCTAGCACAGTTGCAACACAGCGACATGGACAATTTAGCTAACGAATCGAAAACCATTTTTATCCTGAACTCGCCCACTATATACACTGACTCTTCATCCCAGAGCTTCGTCCCCAACAGTGATTCCAGCTTGGGCATAGTGAGCCATCAGTGGCGAGACTAGTGTAGACGTAGTTGAAATTTCTTCCTAAGTTCTATTATTCCGAGTGTTACCTGATACCCGAGAAAACAATAATTAATAACTTATGAACTTATAATATTAAATATCTCATTTGCCTACAGTCTGCAGATCCTGCACAAGTAGATGCTCACACTCCTATATATATATCGGTGGAGGCATTCTAACCTAAACCTGAGCCTGTATCCCGGGGCATGTATGCTGAGAGTAGAGTAGAATGTAGCAAGAATACCAACGAGAACTTTTTGTTTATAAATTGTGTATTGTTATTTATTTATTTATTTATTTATTTATTTATTTATTTATTTATTTATTTATTTATTTATTTATTTATTTATTTATTTATTTATTTATTTACTTCCTTCCTTACTTATTTATTTATTTAATTACTTATTTATTTATTTATTTATTTATTTATTTATTTATTTATTTATTTATTTATTTATTTATTTATTGCATCCCCTTTGTATCAGGGGCTCACTAAGCATGTTAGGAGCAGCACTAACACAAATTAAAATACCTACAGTACTAAAAATTAGATAAGATATTACTAGTGTAATCACATACAGAAACAAACAAAGCAAACAATATTAATTCAAAGGGGGTAAGAAGAATGGGAAAAAAATGCGCTTCAAATGTTAATAGTCAAAAATCTAACCTCTAAAACTATTCGATATTTGTTTTAAAACAAATAACAAAATATTTTTCTATTGCATCAATAAGGTATTGTTGTATAAGTTTATCTATTTGTTTACTTATAGACTCATTGCAATGTTTCGTACTATCTCCTACAAATGAACATATCTTATATGTAAGCTCAATTCTTCATTGTTGAGTAAGAGTTCTTAAGATCTGTCGTTGTGTAGAACGACTTTCTCATGCAAAAAAATTCATGCGTCTCATCTGCTTGTTACCAATAGCTATATACTATTCAAACAAAAAGTATCGGTTCTAACTGTGTATTGTTGGCTTTCCATACAGGGTTATCCCCACGTAGTTACGTGTGCCTATGTGTGAATACGTCCCCATTACTAGGTTATACTTACTATATACATGTACTAGAAATAACACGAGCTTAGTGTTACAGTGGGAGGTCGATGTACGTTTTCGACAAAAGCTTCTATCAATCAACAATCACACAGATATATTTGATGTCGTCTTTTCTCTTACTTCTCTCTGACTCCTTACCTTGCTGGTACTTGGATTCTTAAATTTCTTTTCGTCACTTTCGGTACCATGACAACGATGAAGTGTTTTTATATCAAGGTTTGCTGTATCATACAATAGTGCACGGTATATGATATAAGTACTAAGTACTCATGTAGAACTAGGTGTCGACTCAGACCACTTTATAGTTCTATAGTGACCAAAGGTGCCACGTTACGGTATCAAACTATATATATGTATATCACTGTTTACCATGCTTGCACTTGCATCATTTCTGATAACAGTCAATCAATTGACACCACACATGATCAAAGTAGATGAATATCAAATCAATTCCTATGTGTTTACATGTAACTTTGCATAACTTTGAACAGTTAAAAGTCTTGTACACCTCCTAGCACAGAGTTCAGTCGTAATGAATTTTTTTTGCTCTCTCGCCTTTCCCCTACAGCTACCCCTACTTTCCCCTACCTAGACAATACATGTATTAAAAGCGAGTTCTAATTAGATTTACACTTGGTTCCGTTTCCGGGATGCCATTTTCATGATTTTACAGGAACAGAAACGAACAGAAGACACGAAATCTTAAAGAAAAAATATTCAGTGAAGTCAAAAGCCGAAGAAAGGTAAAAAACCCCGATAACACTGAACAAACTATACGTACCTGATATTTTAGCATCACCTTATGATGATCTAATTCAACGAAAGCCCGTACTTTGGTAGATATCCCATATGAAATGAGAAACATGTAAAAGGATTTCGAAACCGCCCCTATCACTTACAGTAAAATGAACGAATCCGAAAAGAATTCACTTGCAATAGCTTTCATCCTGCGATCATTCTTTGAAACAAACCACTTATCGTACGATTTTCACCAGGCACACCGATAAACAAGTTATATTGGAATTTATGCAATTGTTAGTTTATTTCTATACCCTCACACACACACACACACACACACACACACACACACACACACAGAATCCACATACGACTGGATTCTAGGCTATACAACTCCTGACATTATCCAAAATCCATTGCCTTAAACCTAGTTTCCACCAGATCTACTTATTTACACACTACAAGATTATATATATATATATATATATATATATATATATATATATATATATATATATATATATATATATATATATATATATATATATATATATATATATATATATATATATATATATTGCGTGACTATAGAAAGATTAGGGTTTGAAGATGATTTATAGTACTTATTATGAAATTCATATTTTAACCGATATTGTTAATGTCATTGGAAATTGAATTGGTGCAATATTACAGCCGGCTGATGAAGTGGTTCGGTATATTTGTCCACTGTAGAGTAAGGGTCAGTGCATGCATATCAATACCCAAGCAACCGATGGTGAGTATGTACAACTCTCAACAATGGGTAACTATAAACGGGCCAAAGTTCAACCTTGTCACCGGAGGCACATGATCATTTACTATATAAAGGGAGGTACGCATGTATACAACAGGGCCATATATTCACGGTGATATTGAGGAAGAGCAGTGGTTGTCAAATACAGTTTACGCGATCCTGTAAATATGATTGCCGTAATATTACAGTTCATTGTTAAAGTATTTTTGATGGTTATCGCGCCTGATGACAAGATATTTCCTCATCTGGTATTGACCGAATTCGGTGGACCTGAACTACCCGTCGAAGCAAAGTACGTCGACGACACACTTTCGTTTCTTCTATCGGCGGATGTAAGACAATTCGAGGACCATAAAGTGATAGTATCCAGTGTCACGTGGTTGAGAGATGACTCCAATATCACCTTATCGAAGCTTCATTTACCTGCCCAACATCTCATGGATAGAAAGATCAAAGGTGCGGATTCTCTTAAATTGTAGGGTACAATTTATCAACATGTCGTATAAACTACTATTGATATCAATTGTCTTTTGGTTTTCACTTGGGGTAAGTATGTTTGTGGGGTAAGTATGTTTGAAGTGATATGACTGAGTTTAAGAGAGGTAATTCTGGGGGCGTGAGATGAAGTTTATGGTGAGTCCCGGGAAGTATAGGGATTATAGGGGGTTGTTCTATTATTTGACAAATTTTAATATGTATGTCAAATAAATAGTTCATCCAGCCAAGCATTTATGATACCTCAAAATGACCTCCTTTACTGACGTGTGTCCTTTGAAGTATGCCTTGCATATCCAATAGATTCCAAACATATACAACCCAAGGTACCGAATTAGAAATTACCCCCAATTACAAGTATACTGTATGTGTACACAACTTAATACTTCCAGAGATCACACGCAGGAACTTCGTACATACTTTACCCCGACCTTAAGTATTCATTACAGTAAATGAAGTCACAACAAAAGACCGCCATTGCTGCTTTCGGTCCCACTTTATTATTCTTGCACTGTGTACCTACGACTAAACGTGGCACACAAAAAGATTCGTGATTGAGTACCACTCTAGTCTGACCCTGAGAGTCTGACCTCTATACATGTTCTCGGCTTTGAGCCTTTGTCGCACAAAACACTCAAAAACAACAATACGTTCAGTTACGAATCGAAAGATTTCTCCTGAGGGTGAATTTAATGTATTTGGAGTTCAAGTTTCTGGCACATATGCTGACTGTTTGGTAGGTTTTGGAATAAAATAGCAAAGACTCATGAACACACAATCAATAAAGCCAGTAATCATTCTTAACATACAAATAACCATTTTTATCATTTGGTTGATTATTCGTTGCCAAGTAGAAGTCCTTGGTCCATGTACGGTTTTGGCACACTGCACGAGTACATTCACTTAGCAACAGGAATAATAATAACACATTTCAACTGCCACAAACTAAAAACTTCGTGAGATTTGTTCAGCTTTCAGCTAAACAACACAGCGTTTCTATATGACTGGGAAGCCGTCATGGTCGGGGTATCGAAGAACTTGTCGAAAAACTTTAAAAAATTGAGTAGCACGACATCCAACCTTGCTCAACAACATTTCACCACCCCTTCCCCTGTTGTGCTCAAGTTATTTGAGCACCACCAGCACGAAATTCGCCTTACGGTTCAATAATATAAAACCTGTCGGAAACCATGTCGGAGACTCAAAGTCTTGAACAATCTCTTGTGCTAACATTGATCATTAATCATACATTCCCCAAACATATGTTGCTATTTTCCATTCCCAAAGTATGTGACCATTTCCTGTAGATATACTCGATACACATCGATACGCATCATGTAATCTATATATATATATACTTATGATTGAATAAAGTTCTTCAGTAGCTTTCTAGTACCCTAACGTAACGTCTGGTGTGTCCTCCACTCTCTTACGAACCTACCCCCACAAAACCATTGAAAGCGGTGACGTGAAGCTGTAATTGACCTTGCTTGAAGGTCAAGGTCACTGACTTCAGAATTCTTTTTAAAAAAATACAAATTACACTAAGTTATTGATGGGTTCTTTCTCGGCTTCAAACTATTTGTGCTGATAAGATAGTACCCTATAGTAAAGTACAATACTAATAGAAGTATACAGTAGAAGATCAGTGTTGCTAGCTTTGCCTTTGCATGCATGGGCGGAGGATGTAGGTATACCCAACCGCCGACGCCACCCCAATAAGGTAGGAACTTAGAAGCCATTTGGAGTAACACGATCCAACACTTTGTCTACAGAATTGTGGGGGTAGTCGGATATTTTCTCCTGCATGTTTAGCTGCAATACGGAATTGGTAGAAGCTATTTGATTACATTGTAAATAACAGGGGGCCAAAACAAGCCTGTGTCGATGAAACCTAACAGTGGGAATAACAAAACCGATTGAATAAGTTTCAGTTTGATGCTTTCGTACATGTATTTATCCTACCAAATAGCGTACTAGTGTCTGGATTTGAAGGTCTCCTCATATTGTTACAGTACATATACAGCAGGAAAAGCAAACAACCTGTAATGATGAGTAGCAGAGAACGAAGTCTTCATAATTTACAGCAAATCGAGTCATTCCTAACGATGCATAATACTTTAGGAGGTATCCACTTATAATTTCCAGGGGAAGAGGATTCTAGTCACATTGCTGTTTTTATGTTGTAAACCCCCCCCCCCTCCCAATTTTCGACTGCCATCGATGATGTAGGAAATCTTAGCTATAGGTGGAAAATAGAAAGTTAGCCGTATAATGTATGAGGTCATGGATTGGCCATGGCATGCGCAGTTGTCTTATGCATGAGTGGGAGGAGGGTTTCCCATCCACTGATTTTATACATGTATTTCATAAATAATAAAAAGGCATTTCCTGACACCAATTTGTAATCGATGTGCTAATTTAACATCATGGCGTAAAAAATGATAAGTTTTTATCAACATTGCATGTATGTGTAACCGTCTTTATTACAAACATTTCAGTTTCAATTTTCGTTACATAAATAAAAGTTATGAATGACACTCGGACAATCATCAAACGAATTTGTAAACCCATACAGTATTTCCTGTTTACCTTTACAATCGCAACCTCCAGTGAGCTGCTTACAGACACAATCGATAATTTGTACCTCCCACTCCCACCACCCCGTACCCATCCCCGTGATGATTTACTGGGTTTCGGTATGAAGCGTGGGTGTATTCGCAGACAGCTTGTGTTGGATGTCTGAGATGTATTTCAAAATGCCAACTCGAAGGCCTGTCAAATGCATAATACGACGGACTAAAGATCACTGAACATCATTGTACATAATAGTGTCATTAGAATAGTTGTAAATTGCGTCACTGGAATAGTATGTTGAATGCCAACCGGTCACTCCCATGCAAGCAAGTCACATGCACTTGTTTCCCGATATAGACATTGTCTGCTATATTTCTGTAGTACTGTATTTCTTTCACTTGGATGGTTGGCAAAAGTGGCATTCTACCAAGTTCCATCCTGCACCCAACGCTAATTGCCTTGTTGTTAACATTTGTCCACACCACTTTAGATGGTAGTTTTCAGGCTCTGTTTTGTCCAAGTTCTTCGCCCATATTTCAGCTGCATACGTTAATATAGGTGTTAGGAGATGTTCAAAGATCTTTGATTTTAGATTTACATTTAAATTTTTCCTTGAAAATAGGTAGTCAATATAGTTCTCAGCTTTACATGATTCTTGTCTGCAAGTCTTTGCATGGTTTCGTTTAGTGTACCAAATAGTGTTATATATTACACCGATCGAGGTAGGTGAAGCTATTAACCCTTTCCAAAAGCTGCTTATGATAAGTGTATAACTGTTTTCTTTGTGGGATTTTGTAATAATCATGATTTTTGTTTTCTCAGTATTCACTTCTAGTCCCCATTTATTGGTGTAGCTGTAGAGTTTGTTTAACAGTATTTATAAACCTTCTCTAGAGTTGGACAGAAGGACGATGTCATCGGCAAATAGCAGTAAAGAGATGGGTTGGTTGTTTAAACTTGGGCTGTAGTCTTCTTGATCTCTCGTCAGTTCTGTGACTAGATCATTGAATTAAACAGAGTGGAACTCATCAGACATCCTTGTCATCATCTAATGTACAATATTGGTGTTAGTTTTCCCTCTAGTTTAACTTGGTCTTTCATATTTTGGTACATATTCTTCACAATATTGTAAATGTTTCCGTTTATGTTGTTATCTTTGAGTTTGTAGAACAGACCTTTCCGCCAGATAGAGTCAAAACACTTTCTGAGATCCACAAAGCATGAATATAGGGGGTTGTTTTTTGAATTGGTATTTCTTCACCAATGTATGTAAGGTAAAAATATGATCTATAGTGTGATGTTTTTGACGACATCCAGTCTGATTGTCATGAATAATCTTGTTATGTTCCAGGTAATGTATTAGCCTTGTGTTCAGGATTACTGCAAATGATCTTGATGCTACTAGTAGATATGCCTCTGTAATTTGACGGATCTAGTTTGTCTCCGGTTTTGTGGATTGGTGTTATTGTGTTGATGTTCCAAATATCTAGATACTGTCCTCTTTGAATACAACATCGAAAAGTTTCTGTAGGGCTTTCACAAATAATGGGGAGTTGTGTGTTAACATCTCAGTTGGTATATCATCAATGCCTGTCGCTTTTTCCTGTTTCCATTTTTGTGGTGGTATAAAACTTTTTTCCCTTCTTTCCCAAGCTACTTTTCTCTCTCTCACCTGAATATTGACTTTAATTCTTCTCCTCTTATCTAAATCTCCCACTAAAAATAAAGACATCTTGTCCATTCTTGTCCTCTTATCTAAATTAAAACACCCATAATCTTATAATTGCCAAGAGCTCGGTTACAGTTTTTAACACTTGCTTTATCTCTTATCTCCTTTGAGATTATCACACCAAGCAAACACTCATTCATGTACAAACTAGCCATCTTAATACTTGTTTACACATCTGAGTGTTCGATGTGATAATAACCCAGTAGATAAGAGATAAAGCAAATTGGGACAGTAATCTATCGCTTGGTAATTATAAGATTATGGGTTTTTCTTAATTTAGACGCAGACCGTAGTGGTCTGAGATTTAGTCAACAAAGAGTGAATTACAGAGAGAAAACTAGCCAGGGAAGGAAGAAAAAAGTTTATATCACCTCAAAAATTAATAATTTAATCGACCAATCATTCAACCAAATAATAAATCAATCATTCGGTCAATTGATCGATCGATCAATTGCATGCTCTCTGCACCCTGTGCCCAGGATGGAGTATCTGGACATTTCCCATGTTTCTGCTATATTGATACAGGGTGATTATATCTGCACAACAACGGTGCATTAATACAAATCAACGTCACCATCAAGTTCATTCTTCACAACTATTGCGTTAGGGCGCTGCCATTATTATGCCTGGAGGGGTCAGAGGAATATATATATATATATATATATAGTGTCTGATGATCGCAATATGCGTGAAACTCCGAGTTACACCCAAGAAAGAGTTCCAGTACTACCAAAACTATATATATATATATATATATATATATATATATATATATATATATATATATATATATATATATATATATATATATATATATATATATATATATATATCTACAACGCAGAAGTAAAAAGAGAGGAATGCAACCAACCCCCCAAACTATACATCGGCCTGACTGAACATGCCTTCAAACAAAGATACAATAACCACGACCTAACCTTCAGACACGAAAAATACGCAAACAGCACTGAACTTTCGAAGTACGTCTGGCAGCTGAAAAGAAATAAAAAAACGTTCAAAGTAGACTGGTCTATATCACAGAGAGCACGCCCATACAGTAACGAAACCAAACGATGCGACCTCTGCCTAACTGAAAAACTCTGCATCCTCAACGCCGACAAACAAACACTTCTCAATAAAAAATCTGAACTCATCTCAAAGTGACGACACGAAAACAAGTTCTACATAGCGAACTTCAAAAGTAACATCACCTGACAAATCTGAGGACCCCTTGTATGCATAGAAACAATACACAATTAACTTTCAATAAATTCTTTCACACCTTACACATATAAATACAGTAACACAACGAGTAGCTGCCAGTTGTCTGATGATCGCTTTGAGCGTGAAACTCGGAGTAACAACTAAGCACCTCAAGTTCCAACCAACATTACTTTGATTATTCCCGCCCTGCTTACCCAAGCATCGAGCACTATATTTTACGAGTTTGAAACTATTTACTATATATATATAGTAAATAGTTTCAAACTCGTTGTCCTTCAGTGCGTTGTAGTACAATGGTACTACAACGCACTGAAGGACAGCGGTTACACAGAGAAAATATCCTACAGTAACAACCCACAAGCAACTAGAAAAAGAACCCGCCAGCGTAACATCATCTGGTTCAACCCACCATTCAGCTCTAACGTCAGAACAAGCATTGGGGGAATATTTCTAAAACTCATCAGGAAACATTTCCCAAAGAAATCAACCCTACACAAGATCTTCAACCAAAATACAATGAAAGTCAGTTACAGCTGCATGCCAAACGTCGCCAACATCATCAAAACACATAACAACAAAATCGCGAACAACAACACAACGACCAAAGAGAAATCCTGTAACTGCCGAAATAAAAGTACATGCCCCCTACAGGAAAGCTGCCTGACCACCAGTATAATCTACAACGCAGAAGTAAAAAGAGAGGAATGCAACCAACCCCCCAAACTGTACATCGGCCTGACTGAACATGCCTTCAAACAAAGATACAATAACCACAACCTAACCTTCAGACACGAAAAATACGCAAACAGCACTGAACTCTCGAAATACATCTGGCAGCTGAAAAGAAATAAAAAAACGTTCAAAGTAGACTGGTCTATATCACAGAGAGCACGCCCATACAGTAACGAAACCAAACGATGCGACCTCTGCCTAACTGAAAAACTCTGCATCCTCAACGCCGACAAACAAACACTTCTCAACAAAAAATCTGAACTCATCTCAAAGTGCCGACACGAAAACAAGTTCTACATAGCGAACTTCAAAAGTAACATCACCTGACAAATCTGAGGACCCCTTGTACGCATAGAAACAATACACAATTAACTGCCAATAAATTCTTTCACACCTTACACATATATTAAAATACAGTAACACAACGAGTAGCTGACAGTTGTCTGATGAACGCATTGAGCGTGAAACTCGGAGTCACAACCAAGCACCTCAAGTTCCAACCAACCTACTTTGATTATATATATATATATATGGCAATCAAAATGTCTGTGTATATTAAAGGGAATAAGGTTACTCTAATTACTCAAGTGGGGGGATTACTCTTTTTAAGGCAAAACATTAAAATATTATGTGTCGTGAAGTTATTCAATTTTTCTTCATACTGTATTGATCTTATTTTAGGTATCGAATCTGCCATAGAAGATTCATCCGAATTGATGGCGAACAAAGTTGTTGAAAGCGGCCTAAGTATTGACGAGTTGGTCTCAGTATATGACTTCATCGCTGACGAGCTATTCACCCAACTTTTACCTAGGATGGAACGACTCACACAACTACATTTCTCGCTCATGTACCATTCCTCGATAGTACATGCTGCCAAGAGGATATCTTCTGGTTATGACGGAGATCTTTGCAAAGCTTATAAGGCCTACGAATACAGGGGAATTTTTATTTGTTCTCAGGAATACGATGAACACATTCGTCAGTCAGGTGTAGTGAGTAAAGAGGTACAAAGTGATGGTAACATCATGATGACGATAAAAACTGAAGACATGGGTAGTATTTCGGGGAATGTGTCCGACTTGAATGAGATTGCAGAGGACATTGCCAGGATGAAAGCTTGTGGAGCATTCGAATGCAAAGTACCTGGTTGTACATCAAATGAGGCAAGTATACTGTGAGACACAGTATATATCCATTACCACTTTTACAAAATTAATCATTGTCATTTGCTTGAAATGATCACAAGGAAACTCAGAACCTCGAAATAAATATCAAGTGTAGATAGAAAGAAAATAGACGAGAAGAATATATTGAAAACAAAAGTTATGAAATTATGCATGCATATCGGTTAGCTTACACACACACACACACACACACACACACACACACATACAAAATAAACCTTTAGATATTTTATTTGACTTTGACTTCCTTTTTTCTTTTCAGTACGATTATGGCTGGTACATTCTTGGGTCTGATTGGGGCTGCTGTGCTAATTACCCAGGATGCTGTTATTTCGCTAATGCTATATGTCTTGTCCATGATGCAATTTGTGTATGTTGTGACTACAAGTATTTCTGTGGTGGTCCATTCTGCCATCCAGACCCTGGATGTCCATAATGAATAGAATGTAAACATTTCATAATCTGTAATTACAATGACTAATATCTCAGCCTTACATAGATTGAAAAGCATCAAATCAATTTTGTCACCACTATTACTGATTGAGAAACTCGTCAAATTTCCATGCAGTTTAAACTTGTTCTGAAAGAATTTACAAAATTAATATGTATATTATTTATTGCCAACATTGTGTTAGAATTGACATTTTTACTACCAAATCCGAAGGGGAGGTCTGACATGTAAAATGAGAAGTGACGACAGAAGTGTAATTTTTCATATGAACTGAATTCTGACTGGGTAGTGACAGTAGAAAGGTATACTTTGCTAGCACAAATGTAACATGAAACTTGAACCATGGGTTATCGTGGGATTGTGATATCTGTTGTAAACATACAAAGAATTGGTACTTCTTTACTGTCTCTTAAAAGTAAACAACTATACACTGGTTTTGATACTTTATATCTATGTTAAAGGTGATCTCACAACTTATTAGGCTGAAATGTTTATATACTGACAACTATTTGACATAAAAATCAAAGGCGAGACTTTCCTCATCAATATTTTATGTCTCTCGCAGTTGGTCTATTTGAAATAAGAGCACGTACTTAACAGCCTAAAAGCAAGAAAAAACTACCAATATTATAGGTAATCATACAATTCTTTGCAACTAAAATACTTAACATTACAATAGTACCCATACCACTTTAGCATACAGGCCATCTAGACGAATCCCCTTTTAAAATTGTGATTTTTATTCCAATCTTTCAGTTTGCTTACTGCCAAACTAACTTGACAGGACACACTGTTACTATAAGGCTTGATACAAATACATTGTAATTTATGAGTAGTACATGTAGTTATATATTAGATAACTTGATATACATGGATCTGCTCAAGTTCTTCCATGTCATTGTCATTTATTGTCATCATTTGATATATAGCATCGTAGTCCAACTGAAGTGGTTTCACCCAGTCATCCAAGTCTACATCAGTCTAGCGGAAAAAAAAGAGAATGAATATATTTAAATGACTACATGTTTGTACTTTCTTAAAATAAACCAGTACTAAAATTTGAAGATACAAAAGTGCATTATTTACAGAAAAAAGGCACTTTAAGCAACTGAGTTTATGTAATATTATTTTACTCTGTTGTATATTGATTGTGATTATTACCGGTGTTAATTTTCACATCCAAAGGACATCAATTTTTGCAATTTTATTTACATATTTTGTTACTTTCACCATATTTGTGTTTTTTTTCGGTGGAATAAAGTACAAATTCAAATTCAGTCTGTTTCACTTGTACTTTACTCTCAATGACTGCATGGAAACATGTGGAAAGTATGGTGAACCCCCACTATGTTGCAATTTTGCCTAAGTCACTGAAGAAACTCTGGCTCCCATAGCTAACTTGTAATTGCATTGAACCCCCACTATGTTGCAAATTTGCCTAAGTCACTGATGGAATTGTGTCTCCCATAGCCAACTTGTAATCTAAACTGGGCATGTTCAGATGTAAAGGACTGTGTGATTTTGTGTAACTATGGTAATGACTGATGTGGACAAATAGAGAGCATCAATTATTTGTCACTGCGTGGGTTGAAAGGAACCAAGAACATAAGAAAAAAATATAAAGTATAAATTCCAGTATGATGTCAAAATGTGATAAATTCAAATACATAGTGAAGCATCAACTACAACTGATAACATACTGATAAATGTTGAAGTGATTCCTCAAGGCTTGGAACTGTTACAAGAATGCAACCTGTCTTCTGGAGGTTGCCCCCAAGAAACTTCCAGCTTCTGAAAAATAAATTTGTGATGCAAATTTGAAAATATCAACCTTCAAAACTGACTTGTCGTTGAAAAGTCTAATCTTTCAAACTGACCAAATACTGAAGTTGAAAATAAACCTTAGATTACAAAAAGTAAAGTTGCAATATCATAATCATAAGATTGCATATTCTTGGTAATACAGATACACCTAACAAACACCGACCCAGAGCCTTGTGCACTTGTCTGAGTTCTGAGTTAAACTATGAAATAGAATTCATTCATAACAGTTAAGAGTATAATACCTTGGAACACTGTGTTCCTTGTAACACCCTGGCACACAATTCCCCATATACCTGTAACTCCCTGCCACACAATACCTTATACCTCCTTTGCACACAATTCCCCATGCAAATCCCTGACACAGAATTCTCCATAGCACTCCATGTCATACAATTCTTCATTTAACGCCATGGCACACAATTCCCAATATAAGTCCCTTGTACATGATTTCCAACACAACTCCCTGGCACACTATGTTAGAATTTGACACATTCACACACTATTACATTCTTAAGAAGGGTATATCATCATTGAAGTAAAGCTTTTAGCTTAGCAGTTGTTATTCCCTTAAAAGTACTGACTCTCAACATTGTATAAAAATTACATATTTAGTCTTTCGATCATCTATAATGTCCTTGGTTGTATAGTTCCCTCTCCCTGTGCAGCTACTTGCATCATAAGACCTGGTCATCAAGACTTGGTTAACACATAAACCCTCCACCAAGGGTCTATGGTTAACAAAGATATGCACAGCAGTAACAGATAAATGGTATCTCTACTTACTGACTCTGGACTGCAGTAGATGAAAAGAATTCAAACACATTGTTCAATACAATCACATCTGCTGTAAAAGTAAGATGGAAACACAACATCATAACTAAATATTTCCTACTCTAGCATGCTAAGAAAGCTTGGATACATCGCGGGTATTGAAATCAATCTAAAATTATCAACTCAAATGTGTTTTTATCTGTTTTCTTCATAAAGAAATACATTGAGGATACACATACATTATTTGCAGTATGTGGCATGTCACCACATGGCCAAATAAAACTTAACCATACAATTATTGATCACTCAAGTCAAACTTCGCCTTGATCCAAGTTACTTTAGAGATGTCATAGCATACAAGGTGAATGGAAACAACACACCAACCTATGAATGGAAACCCATGTAACAAATCATCACCCAATTGGTCAGTGTGTCTTCAATGCCACAATCTAATTGGGCATGTGAAGGGCATGCTAAATGCACATAAATGCTCTGTCTTCAAGATCGTCTGTTTTTATGAAGGAAAATGGAATAAAAACCTTAACATTTAAGACTGATTGAAATTTGGAATATACATGAAAGGTTGGAAGTTATCATTTAATCCTTACCTTGCTGCAGAATAGAGCTTTGAGAGCAGACATCAGCGCAAATAATCTGTTAAGACAAAGAAATAAAAGTTATTTTATTTCACAGTTAAACAGCTCTCTTTTACATGTCTCCTAATCACATTTTTAAAAATGTATTGAAAATGACCAACTGATATGAACACTTTCATGGAGCGGGGAGAGATTGAGAGGCGAGAGAGAGAGGGGGGGGGGGGTAGGTGAAGGGGTAAAGAGAACTGTACATTTGTGTATTTAATGAATGAACAAAGATACAACACTTGGTTGTGTTTCTCTAATCATTCTCACAAGTCAGAGTATATATTTTCTAGTTGAAGCAAAATTTTAAATATTAGACCTCTGCAAGGGGGCATTTGTTAAGTGTTGAAAAAAGCCATGGTGGATACCTGGTGAAAGCTCTGGTGAGATACTTGAAAATTTTGGTGCAATATGAAGTTAAATTCTTGAACTTAGTAATCAATCCTGTTTCTCCCAACTTATAGTTTTTTTTGTGTACAAACAAATACCCCCCCCCCCCCCCCATAGAAAGAGGATTGGTATTGTAATAGATACTAAGTGAGATTAATGTTATGTTGAAATGTCAGAGATGATCAACTGTCACTTGAGGAAGTAATATTACATTGGGGTCATAGTTCAATCATCATCGTAACAGGATTAATTACACTGACACAGCAAGCACTACATTTTTATAGCTGGGAATGTGTTGTAGCCAACAACTTTTGCTATTTCCTGTTAAATATAAGGAAACACATTATAAATCTAATACATGTTCACTGTGCTATTGAACTGTAATGACAGGCTTGAATATAAGACGATATATTATAAAGTTTTGTACATGTTCACCTGTACTCTACTGTTCAACTGATACATATCAACCATTTCTTGTTGTAATTCACAAAATTCCTTGTTCATTTCAATTCCAATTATGTTATCAGCTGCACTGTAATAATAGGCCTGCAAAAAATTAAAAAAAATGTTACAAGAAACAAAAAATGTCTAAAAGTTACGATTGGAAAAATAGTTCTGGTAATTTTCTTGATACTGCTTCATGACTCCATAATTCAGCCATTGGTAGATTATCACTGACCAACATAAGATGCAAATGTGCATATTTAGGTAGTGATAGATTGGTTACATGCCAAGTAAATGTTAACATGATGGGGATGTATAATGATTTATGTAATTATGATTTCCAACCAGTTAGATAGATATTATACAATAGTAGCTTGCAAAAATATCAATTTTGATAAGGTACTACATCTTTTATACTCCTCCTTCTGCTACATGTAGCTTGAATTTTCAACCTGTAACTAACTGACATGTATATATAATGGGTAGAAAAGGTAAAGGAGATGGGGGAGGGATGTTCCAGAGGGTGTAGGGGGGATGTGTTGAGGTATATTGTCTTAGAAGCAATACTTACACCATACAATACTGCACCAAGTCGTGATCCCACATCAACAACAGTCTTTTTACTCAGGTCTGGTAATGCATGTTGAAAGATAAATTTCAGCTGCAGCAATGAGAAGGAGTGAGAAATGAAAGCTGCAAAAAAAAAGAGTACTATGTAAATCAGAGCAGATGTGTACAGTACAAGCATACTAAAAACATTCAAATGTGTTACAAAGCATGGATTGAAGTCATTCATTTCATTATGAAAAAAAAAGGTTGTACCATTCCTGAACTTACTAAGTAGAGCAGTGCTATGACAACCACAATCTGTACAGTCCTGTACTTACTGAGTGGAGCAGTGCTATGACAACCACAATCTTTGTATTCCTGTACTTACTAAGTGGAGCAGTGCTATGAGATCCACACTCTTTACAGTAATTTTGACTCAGTTTGCCTTCTTCACAAAGATCATCCACTGCCTGGTCATCATACAAAAACTTGTCTACATGAACTGTTGTTTTAGCATCACAATCTGCATTCTGTGGTCAAGCAAAGTAAGAATACAATTACACATAATATATAAATTGTTTCCTTTCTCTTTGCATAAAGAAGACATTCACAGCCTCACTAACTGCACTTTGAACACTGTTGTGGAGTGCCACAGAACAAAGAATCCTGATAAGTGTAAATCTTTCTCACTTGCAAAAATAATTTCCTTAGACATTAAAAAGATGATTAATTGTAACTGGCAGGCTGAGTATTAAAGTAAATGAAGCTTATCATATCTCTCCTAGGACTACAAGAATGATTAACATATTGGTAGATCCTAAGATGTGGTTGAGGGGCCATATAAAAACACTAACTCATCAAGAGTCATAAATTGTCACAATGAATGGCATATTATGATTAACAATTACAAATACAAATGTATATGAATTCATATTTCCATGACGTTACATCAGAACCACCATAAGATGCAATGTCACAACCTCAAAGTATGGTAGTTTGCTTATTAAACATCACAGCTTAAATTAAATGTTATATTTATTTCCAGGATGTGACATCTGAAGTTGTGTACAGTAATAAACAAATTATAAAAAAATATAGTACCATAGTTTAAGTAACAACCATTCTAAAAGTTTTTTTGATGATAAAAAGTACATAAAAGTCATACAAATTGAAAATACTCACTGGTCCAGTTTGGGAGTATTGAATGTTTTCTGACTTGACACAAGCATCCACTGGTAACTTGTCACGTAGTATCTCTGATATACTCTGAATCATAATGTCAGCATTACTTGAACTCTCTGCCATATCAAGTTGTTCTGTAAAAACACAAATGATCGCAATACTATTATAGAAAGTGTACAGTATGTCTGAATGATCAAGCCCTGGTTGATAAAAGGCAAATTATAATTTTAGAGATTCATGACTATTCATGCTTATTACCCCAGGTATCAGTGTTTATGCTAATTAGGGCATAAATGCACTAGATAGTAGTAGGTAGGTAAAAGCTATGTTCAAGTTCCAAAATCGCTTTTAGGGGTCCCAATGTATAAACCAATTTTACCTGCTTTTACCAGGGTTTCATAAACCTAAGATTGTGTTGTCAGCAAGCCTTATTATAGGTGTAGCACCTTAGAACATCAGTAGCTGTAAAAATAAAATGAATACTCAAACAAATTTTAAATGCATGGATTCTAGACTCAAGCTGTAACTACCAGTACCTTTAAAATGTTAACATACTTCTTGTCTGGTATTATCTAAAGTAGATTATACATACTTACTGCCCTTATCTTACCTTTAAAATACTATAAGTATCTATCACATTTCATGTGATCATACATACGTAAAGGTGAACAACTCAATTCATTCCATTCCTTCAAAAATAATAGTTAGCAAATACTGTACAGCATTAGGCAAGAATCGTTAAATTTTCCATCTTATATTCGTTAAATTTGTAATCTAAAGCACACCTTCTTTTGTAGTCAATATCCTCATTCTTTCCTGGAGACTGGCTATTTGGTGTTTCATTTCATCCTTCTCTTTTTGAAGTTTCTCATTTTCTTTTAGATGTTGCTTGGCTTTTTCATCTTGTTCTAAATAGTCGATGCGTGCTCTCTTTGAATCTGTTGCTAGTCTTTTGGTCGTGTGTTCACTAGCATGTGTTGATAAGTCTCTACGGTAGAGTTTGCATACATGACAAGCAAAAGATGATGACAGCAGTTCACAGTTTGTATGCCTCACTGTTTTCATTACTCCATTATCCTCCTCAAATGCTTCTAATTCACCTTTGCTGTTAAGGAAGATGGCGGGTTGTTTTGGAAGCTGAGACATCTCATGGCACAAATACTCAAAGCCTTGATTCCCAGCACAAATGGTAGCACTACAAAGTGTGTTAAATAGACCAGACAGTGACTGTTGATCTAGGACAAGTGGTATGGAACGGAGTAGTGGACACTTTGCCACTGTGACAACATGGCCATGAATTTCTAGATTCCAAGTTCCATTCTGTTGTACTTCAAGTCTCTGTTTGATATATCGACATTGATTTTCAAATTTCAGACAGTATACAGCATCCTTCTTCTCCACTACAACAAAACCATTTTGTCTACTAATAGTTGATGCTAATCCAAGCAGCTTGCTTCCATTGCTGGTTATGTCATCATCACAGACGTTGCAAATCTTACAGTTAATGTCAGCATGTGATGTAAATTCCAGAACCTCAATATCAAGTAATGCTTGCTTCCCTTGTAAAGTCATCTCTTTCCATACACAAAGTTTCAGCTTACAGTCACCACATACAAATGGGGGATGTATGTTAGGATTATCTGTATCAACAATGATATCCAACCCATTGGATATTTCAAAGCCAAATTCAGATTTTTTTACTGGAGATCTGTCACCAATGACAATGTTCTGCTGCTTACAAAGTCTACAAAACTTTCTGAGGTTCTCTTTGTGATTATCCATACGGTGATCTAAAATTTAAATGTATATCATAAAAGTTGAAAAACAAAGGATCAAAGCATTACCTTAATTTCACTTTTTGGGTTATGTGTATACACACAAACATCCACACATAGATAGACACGCGCACAAACAAACAAGCAAACAAACACATACACACACACACACACACACACACGTTATACCTATCTAGAGTGCTAAGTCCTGCTTGAACCAGGATTTGCACATGGTGTATGTGACTCTAACAGTGTCCCCCTGCATCTGTGAAATTTTATACAACAGACCTATTCTGAGTATGCAAGTAAAATGTTTGCCAATAATACAAAAGTAGGGGGACATTGTCAAAATTGAGTCCCGATTTACTCCGTCTGAACATGGATGTCTCCCCTAATACCACAGGGAGCTCAGGAACCATGCTACAAACAAGCAAACAAATACACAAACAAATAATCCTCCCCCCCCCAAAAAAAAATAAATAAATAAATAAAATAAACAAACAAACAAACAAACAACAACAACAACAACAACAACAACAACAACAATTATAATAATAAACAAACAGATAAGCACATGGGGTAATAATATACTACTGGGGGTTATATGTTTTTATACTCACACCCATACAGAAACACAGGGGGCACAGGAACCATGTTACAAAGAAGCAAACAAATACACAAACAAACAGATACGCATGGGGATATACTCACACATTGTCTTTCTGCATGTTTGTTTGTGTATTTATTTGCTTGTTTGTAACATGGTTCCTGGACTCCCTGTGCTAATATATCCATGGTCTGAAGCAAGTCCCGGGAAGCAGGCCTACAGTGCTATACACAGGTGTACGTGTAGTCCTGTTTGCATACGGAGTAAGTCGTCGGTTCTCATTGCATTGTCAGTAATCTAGACCTATGTAGTGCAGGTGACAACACTGGGAGTTGGACGGCACTGCAGCTTGCATAAGTTGAATTGTCTTTCAATTCTCATTATCATTTACAAATATCTTTGCCAGTATATTAAATCATGGATGTAGGAATACATCCATTATCAAATGCACTGTTTAAGGTTACCTTTCAATTGTACAACAGGACATTCAGTTCACCTCTTGGATGCAGTTGTAGCTGGTCGTCTGAACACACATGTTGAAGCGAGCTATGTGCGCATATGCTGTGACCTCTGACCATATAGGGGAAAAGGAGGTCATAAGGGATTACCATTTTATATGTTGGGGAGAGTAGTAGTTAGTATAGTCCATAAATTACTATTATTATTATTATTATTATCATTATTATTAGTAGTAGTAGTAGTTATCATTTTGTGGTGAAAGAGGCCTGAAACTGGTCTTTCTGTTATTTACTTTCTTTCCCCTGCTTATTCAATAAGTATAGAATAATTTAAAGTTTTCTCTTCCGGCTGAATTTCACTCTCTTTATTGACAGACTAAAGAAGACACTTTACCCATTCTTCTACCACGTCACAAATCCTCTATCTCATTGAAAATGTCTCCAACTTTTTTCAAATTACGACAGAATGATTATTTGGTTTGATTACCCCCTGCCATAAAATCTGCTTGTTCCCTAAATCCGGGCCTAAGTCATTTAAAAGACCGTCGATATTCCCAAAAGAAACACAAAGTGGTTTGCAGTGGGCGGAAATTACAAATCCAACCCCCAAGTAAAAATATGTTCAGTGATAAATGTCTGAACATAAAGGTGTTCAACTGAAAATGAAAAGAAAGATTTGGATAAACAAAGGAAAGACGTCATTACAATTGGGGATATGAATTAATATTTATTTTCACATTGTTGATGATACGTTTACAATATATCACGGATCATAACAGGTTTAGACTCGGAGAAACAACCTAGTTCAAACCACAGGGGCGTGTATTATTGCTTAGATTTCCGTTTTCTTAGGAAAATATCATACGAATCTTGCTGCTACAAATGTATCGATCTATAGTACTACGTATACTATAAATATGAGAATCTCTCTTTCCCTATACAGGTAGGAATATATATTCAAAAGGTTGTTATATTTAGTCTGTATACCTGGAAAACTAACAATCTATGCAATATTACACGCCCCTGTGGTTCAAACACCTCACACTTACAACGTGTGATTGCACCATGTAAAATGTTTTTAGTTATACTACCCCGTATAGTACACTTACAACGTAACGTATACAGTCTTCGCCTGTCATACAACCCATATACTTATAACATGTGATGATTAATATACCATATAACATTAAAGGGGCACAGGCCAAGTTTAGACGTTTTTTTAGTTAAGTTTTGACTGAAAGACATACTCAGCACAAAAACGTCATTGTATATCTTGTAAAACTTAGGATATGACAATAATACATGTACTAATGCAACATGAGAATACACACGACAGCGACATATATCGCTCATAAAACATACAAAAATATGATAAATGAAATTATACATCATATACACAAGTGTAACGACTGCATCAATATATAGAGCATTGTCACTATTCCGTATTTCACACATCTTTTCAGATCGAAGAACAAATATATATATATACACACACACACACACACATACACACACACACACACACATACACACACATACACACACACATACACACACACACACATACACACACACATACACACACACATACACACACACACACACATACACACACATACATACATACACACACACACACACACACACATACACATACATACATACATACACACATAAATTTATAACTAAGCTTAGAGTTACACAAAGATAGATTCAGAATCGTCATAGGACAGGTTCAATTATTCTAGTGACGTAATGTGTGTTGTTTTGTTTTCGTAATTTTAGTACATACATACATACATACATACATACATACATACATACATACATACATACATACATACATACATACATACATACATACATACATACATACATACATACATACATACATACATACATACATACATACATACATACATACATACATACATACATACATACATACATACATACATACGGTTCGTGAACTACTTACTAGATAATAAGAATAATACCCTCAACACAAATGTGTAAATGTTTATAATGTTATAGAATGTAAATGATATGAGATATCACATAATACATATAATACAATATACGTTTCAAAATACATTTACATATATCAATGTGCATGTACATACTAAATAAATCATGCCAAATTTTAAATACAAATAAAACCTTTACATATGTTGAAAAATGGTATATCTAATTAGGTTAGGAATGTCAAGCGAAATGTTGGGCAATCTTCAAGAATATTTCTTGTGCGGTAACAATAGATGGCGACACATAGGGTAACACATTTTCATACTACATGGCGACTATTGACTTGCGAGTGACAGTATGAAATAGACAATAAGATATTACTCACGACTAATAACTGTTTGCAATTCAAATGCATTAATCAATAATGTATATCAATACGGAGTTAAATATACAGTGT